>NW_021703774.1:46299809-46453845 GCF_005190385.1 Monodon monoceros | reverse complement strand
AACCCACAGAATGTACAACATCAAGAATGAATCCTAATGTAAACTGGTGGACTTTGGGTGATAATGATGTGTTCGTGTAGGTTCATCAATTGTACCAAATGTAGTACTCTGGGATGTTGATAATGCAAAAGGCTACACATGAGTGGGGACAGAGGTATATGGAAAATCTCTGTACCTTCCCCTTATTTTTGCTGTGAACCTAAAACTTCTCTAAAAAACTGTCTTTAAATATGAAAAAAAAGTGTGGGGAGGGACGTACGTGTGTCAACATCTGGCATCTACTTTCTTTTAAACATCAAGTTTCTAAAATTAATTCATATTATTGTGTGGAGTGGAAGTTTTTATTTTTCATGCAGTATAGTAGTCCAAGGTATGACTACACTACAAAATATTTATTCATTTTCCTGCCATAAGACATTTTGGCTATTACAGACAATACTGATATGAATGTTCTTGTAACATGGCCCCTGGTATGCAAGTGCATAAGGGTTTCTGGGGCATATAGTTAGGAATGGATTGCTGAGTCATAAGGTGTGGGAAACTGTTCCCAAAGTGGTTGTATCAATTTAAACTGTCACCAGCAGTGTCTAAACTTTTCCTTTGTTCTACATTCCCATCAACACTTGACATTAACATATATCTTAATTTTTGCCAATCTAGTAGGTGTATATGGTATTTCATTGTTTTCTTAATTAGCATTTATTTATTTGCTAGTGTTGTTGAACATGTTGTCAGATGTTTATATGATATTTGCATTTTTTTAAATGGAAATGCCTGTTCATGTCTGATGCCCATTTTTCTGTTGGGTTATATTTTTTATATTGCTTTATCTTATGTTCTCTGGATTCTAATATTTTGTCAATTAGATGAGTTACAAATATCTTCACTCAGATTATAACTTGTCTTTTCCTTTATGATGTTATTTGATAACAGGTTTTTTAAATTTTAAGGTAATTAAATTTAGAAATCCTTTCTTTTCTGGTTAGCAAGTTTTGTGTTTTATTTAGGAAATGTTTCCTTCCACTGAGTTCACAAAGATTCTTCTATATTCTAAAAATTTTGCGATTCTCTCTTTCACATTAAAATTTTATGTGTATCCATATTTAAGTATTTAATCTACTAAGAATTGATTTTTTGGTGTGTAGAGTGTGAGGTAATGCTCCAACTTTGTTATTTTTCCATATGAATAGCTAATCATCCCAATCTGTTTACTGAATAATCCATCATCTCCCCTATGATAAGCCATGCCTATTCTCTCATAAATAAGGATTCTATATATTCGTTGCTGTTTCTTGGATTTCTATTTTATTACTTTGATCAATTTGTCTATTTTCATAAAGAAAAAACTGTTTTAGCTATATACTCTAATTTATAATAAGTATTGATATCTCATAGTCCATCTACATTATAGTACTTTTCACAAATGTTTTGGCTACTCTCCCTCTACTTTTCCATATAGATTTTCAAACAGCCTACCAAATGTCAAATAGATAAAAATCCTCTTGGTATTTTGACTTGAATTTCACTAATGCCCCAAATAATACTTACTGAAACAATTTCTTGGCACTGTTTCTTGGACAGTGTAAAAGGAATCTAAAGTAGGTAGCCTAGGGATAACTTTCTGTTCTAACATCCAAGCAAGTGACTTCCATCCTCAAGGTCAATTTAAAGTTCATGATGGCTATGACAACCCCAACCACCATGCCTATGGCTGCCCTCCCATAAGTCCCACAACACACTTCTGCTTACATGTCATTGGCCAGGACTCAGTAACATGGACTACTAGCTGCAAGGAAGACATAGAAATATAGTCCTTTGGCTCAGTAAACTGCGGCCTAGAACAAAATTATGTTTTTTCACTAAAGAAAAAGGGTGAGAATGGCAAATGCCAAGTCTAAATGATGAACTAGAATAGGACCATTTAAAAGGTTGATCTCAAAGAAGTTTCATAGTGGGTAAAACAAAATAAAGCTTTAAGACCATCTCATGTTCTCCCAAGACCCAATAGGAAGAAGTCCTAGTCTAGGAGAGCCATTAAGGATTAGGGTTAGGGCTAAGTTAGGGTTAGGTTAGGTTCTTCTTTACTGAAGGCAGAGAAATGGGGTGACTTTGTTCTGAGAGCCTGCAGGGCACCAAGAAAACAGGAAAAAAACACTTTCCCTCTAATATTAATCAGAATACCAAGCTCTATCTACAGTATTATTTACATAGTAATGTATGTATAAATACATTGCATATAAATACTGTGTGTATAAATACTATGTAGAGTATTGCTTATATAACATGTACAGTAGCATGTTTCAGTTATGTATAAACACACATCCAGTTTTAAAAAACTGGAAAAAATATTCAGTGTTAACAATGGTTATCAACGTTTACCTCTGGGTGATAAGATTATGTTTAACTTTATTTTTACCATTTATGATTTTCCTTTTTTTCCTAATTTTTACTTCCAAACTTTAGTATTATTTTTATATTTTGAAGAATCTTATTTTAGAAGGAAAAAAAAAAAGTAAAGGAATGAAAACAGGAAAGAAGGCAGGTGGTGGATTTGAACTGTAATTTGCCATTGAATCCTGAGTGTCATTCAGCAGATACTGACTGAACATCTGTATGTATAAAGGGCTGTTGTGAGTTTCCAGGATGTATAAATCTCTGTTCCATGGAGCTTATATTGCAGTAGGAAGGGGAGGCAGAGGGGGTATCAGACAATCACAGTAACTATAATAAACTTGTCAATTGTCTCATATATTAGGAGGTGATATGTACTGTGGAAAAAAATGGAGCTGTGTAAGGAAGATAGGGAATGTAACATAGAGGTAGCAGAGCAGCGCAGTTTGTGATTTTAGATAAGGTGGTCAGGGTAGGCCTTATTGAAACATAGGGCAGAGGGACATAGACAAAGGAGGTGAGGCAGTGAGTCTTGCAGATGTCTGGGAGATATCTGGTGCAAAGACCCCAGGGCAGAACCACACCCAGTGTATTTAAGAACCAGCAAGGAGGCCAGTGTGGCTGAAATGGAGTTGAGCAAGGAGATCCCAATAGGAAACTCTGGAGGTTTGTTGTTTTTTGACACGGGCACCTGAAACGTAAGAGAGCCTGCCAAGGGTCGCCAAGCCTGTTGACCACTGCCTGCTCCCACCAATCTTCATGGAAAGAGAAAATACAGCACAAAGACATTTGCCGGTGCATCTCAGATGGCTGCAAAATCATGAATAGGAAATGGGCATTTGAAGGGCAATGAAGATCTTTTAAGCTCATATTTCAGTTGAAAGTAATAACCTTGGAAGAGAAAAGGAGATATTGGAAGGGAACTGCTAGCTTCATAAACGAGTTGAAAAACAGGTTTGATTTTCCTGGACCATGGCTTATAATAATAGAGCGATGGACTCTTGGCAAGAGACAGAACAGGAAGGGAGAGTTTGGCAGGTAGTTCATAAACTGAACAAGAGCGTTTTCCATTAACATTTGATGAGGAGGGAGAAAAAGATTCAGATAAAACTGAAGACTCAGGTGTTAAATGAAAAGAACAGTGGTGAAGATTCCCAGCTGATCTCAGGAGAAAACAAGAGGAGAAAGATGTGGCAGCAAAACATATGATCTCAGATATGAGCTAAGCATAGATAATAAAAGCTAATGTGATAATTCATATCAAAAGGAAATCATGCTTTTAAAAAGAAGTATTTGGCTTTTTAAAAAGTGACTCTAGGCTAGAGTATATTCTCTGCCATGTTAAGGCATGCATCATGTGATAGCATCCACCACCCAAAAGAAGGACAACTAATTGAAGGGTGGAAAAATTGCAACATATAATAGAATTATTTACATTTAGGGACATTTGTAAAGCAGAAGAGACACTTTTAGATGAGGATTAAAGAATAGAGAAATGGAATGATCAAACTGTGGAAGCATTTAAGGATGTGGAGGACATTTTGCAAATCAGATTAGAAAACTAACATAATAAGAGACAATAGCAATGGAGAAGGAAATCTATCTGAACACCGTGAAGACTTATACTCCAAAAGCAAGGATCTGGTAAATTCTTTCCTTCCTGAAGAAAGTAGAAGTAACATTTTGAGGAAATGACACTCCAGATGCAATCCTAATGTACAAGGATAATACAAATAACAATAGCTTACATTTGTTGAGCCCTTAACATCATTTATTGGGTGTTCACTATGTGTCAAACATTACTTCCTTTAATGTTCTCACAAGCTATGAAACTATCCCCATTTCACACATGAGGAAACTGAGCGTTAAAGAAGTTAATGAGTGCAAGGTTACTTAGCTAGCAATAAAGTACCTGAGAATCCAACCCAGATCTACCTGACTCCGAAGCCCATATTGTTAACCAGGCCTCTTAAGATTGGTGAAAAGTAACCATGCCATTTTAAAGACCATATAGTTAAGAAAGAGAAGTCTAGGAAGAATCAGCCTTGCACATTAAGGCTTAGGAAAGTGGGTATGATAAAATAAACAGAGAAGAGAGGATGATCCTGTGGCTAATGACTCCAGAAGACGGAACATGTCAAGGGACTTGGAAGATTATTTAAAAATAACATTTTTATTAATACAGTCATAAGTCATTCAAGCTGCTGTGCATCTGTGCATGAACATGCCAAAAATAATACATGGAAGTTAACAATTTGGCTGCTCAGGGCACTCAGATGTTATAAACATGAGCACAAAGATGGAACACCAAAGACCAATGTCAGAAGAAGCCGAGATTTCAAGAAGCTTAAGGACAGCAAAGATTTTTGTTTCAGTCGTGTTCAGAGCAGGAAGAACCAGAAAAAGTCTAGGCTAACTGCTTGAGGCAGATGGTGTAATATTACAAACAGGACTGAAAAGCTGGAAACCAACATAGGATCATTAAGAACAAGTCTCATCAAACTCTCATTTGCTTTATTGATGGGATTACCAAACAGGTAATGTACCGTAGCTTGATCTGAGCAAAATATCTTATCAAAGCTCTCATGGGTAATGCTTTCATGGGCAAGATGGGGAAGCCTAAGATGACTTCCTAACTCACTGAGCAACTAAGCCCATAGAGTATAAGTGGACTATGCCGGTCTGAAGGCCAAGCGTGCCTCGATGTTCTGTACTCTTAACACCTGAAGATGAAATTTGATCTAAGAGTGCACGTTATCACATTCACAGATAACCTGATGCCTGGTAGATGCCTAATTTGTTCAAAACAGACTCAAGTGGCAGAAATATCTGGCAGGCTGAGGCTAACAAGTTTGATGTATATCTACGTAAATAGCTTGGAACTAGTTAGTACAGGATGTGAGGGGTTTGACTTTACAGTATTTGCTTGGAAAGGACCTGGGAATATTAATTCACAGAACAAGAAATGGACAAGAACAGAACCTTCCAAAAGCCTGCAGTCTTTGGCTGTATTCACAAAAATATGGTGTTGAAATTAAAGAAGAAAGTATTTTCACTGCATCTGTAGTGCCCCATTCCCTATTTGGCGAATTGTTTTTTAATTCAAAAAACCAAATTATAAAATGGTCTTTAACGGATAAAAGGAATTGTTGATAGCAAAAGTCAACTCTGGGATCTTAGGATCAGAAAACATATTACAGAAAAAAATATAAATAATTAGCTTTGAAAAAAAGTAGGAATTCTAATACTGAAAAAGCTGAGTTCCTTGGAGACTCTATCACGTTGCCCTGGGTGTAGGCTCTGTTGTATTTATCACCATCTGAAATCGTCCTGCTTCTTTATTGTCTATTTCCCCTTCATATTTTTCTCTTTTTTTGGCCGCACCATGTGGCATAGGGAATCTTAGTTCCCTGACCAGGGATCAAACCCACATCCCCTGCATTGGAAGCATGGAGTCTTAACTGCTGGACTGCCAGGGAAATCCCAATGGTTCACTATTTTATCTACAGCACCTAGAACAGTGCCTGACACATAGTAGACACCAAGGGAAAGAATGGGATTGACTCTACACAAGTCACAGACAGCCTCCCTTGGGTCCGGTGGATGGGGACAAACTGGTATCTGGGTCCTACCTTTCCCCAGCAGGGGATATGGGGAGGGGCAGTTCTTTAGAAGAGGCTCTGGGGATAAAACCCCTAAACATCTCACTATATGCAGAGGGACATGTAGCTTGAGCTGACAGTTTTTGCTGACCCCTCTGAGGCTTCAGGCATGTCTGGACATGTCCAGGGAAACGGTGGGACATGCTGGGTAGAAGTCAAATTTGCACAGAGTCTAAAGAGCCCTCTGGGAGAAACAAACAAACAAATAAACAATCTCAGGCTGTGCCCCCTGGGTGACTTTCAACCTGTCTGGGAGGGTCTGGTGATTTGGTGGGGTAGTCAGTTAAAAGTTTACTTTCTGATGAAGATGTGGAGAAACTGGATTCCTCCCACATTGCTAGTGGTGACAGACAATGGTCCCACAACTCTAGAAAACTATGTGGCAACTTCTTACAACACGAAACCTGCAACTACCCTACAACCTAGCAATTGCACTGCTGGGCATGTGTCCCAGAGAAATGAAATTTTATATTCACATAAAAACCTATAAAGAGCAGTTTTATTCATAATAATCAAAACCTGGAAACAACTCAGATGTCCTTCAGTAGGTGACTAGATAAACAAAGTATGGCACATCTGCACCATGGAATACTGCTCAGCCATAAAAAGGAATGAACTATTGATAAAAGAACTTCAGTGAATCTCCAGATAATTAGGTACTTACACTGAGTGAAGAAAAGTCAATTCCAAAAAGGCACACGCTGTATGATTCCATTTATATAATATTCTCAAAATGACAAAATTACGGGAATAGAGAACAGATTGCCAGAGATCAGGGATGGGGGAAGGAGGTGGAGTTGGCTATGCCAGAGTGATATGAGGGATTCTTGTGGTGGATGTGGAAATTTTCTGTGTCTGGCTGTGTTGATGTCAATTCTGACTGTGGTAGTGTACCATCGTTTTACAAGATGGGGGAAATGAAGTAGATGGTACACAGGATCTCTCCATATTATTTATTACAACTGCAAATGAATCTACAATCATCTCAGAATAAAAATTTAATTAAAACAATGTTTACTTGCAAGTTGGGAAGGTGAGATGGTAGGGAGGTGTGTAGGAGGGGAGTGAACAATCCAGATAAGTCTCCCAGGAAAGAACTCATCCTAGATAAACAAAGAACTTGTTGCTATGACCTTGACCTTCCAGAGGGTAAGATCCAATAGAGTAGGAATTGCGTCCACCTTATGTCACTGGATCACTTGTGCCTACAACTACAAGCCTGACATATCAGAGGGCTTATGACTAGCGTTCCCATCTATCCAAATAAGAGCACCTAGGTATTGAAGAATGATGGGCTACCCAAATCTGCTTGAGTCTTTAGTTTTGAACAACAAAGGTTTAACTGAAAATGTACTTCACTCCATTTGGTTCCTAAGTTCAGACTGACTGATAGACAGCCCTGTTGTGGAGACACCCAGTGGAATCCAGTAGAGCTCTGTGGCTGTTAAATGCACCTGTCCCAAGGTCACCCCCGGATACATAAAAACTGACATAGCTGCTCAGTTAACCCCTGTATCACACTGCAGTCATAACAACACTGCTTTGGGAGTCTCTGACAAAGCATGATTCCACAAAGAGGGAGGTCCCCTACACTGCCACAGAGCACCAGATATCCTTGACAACCTGAGGACTGGAAACGAGTACTAGCAGAAACTGGTGGGTCTGATGAAGTTGCAGGAAAGAGCACAGCTCCAGAGAGGCAACGACAGTGCTAGGGTGGGTCCTGATCAGTGGCCTAGGGTGCTGTGACCTTCATGGGGTCCAGCCAGAACTGGAACAGTCACCGGCAGCAAAACTTCTGTGAGTGGTCTTCTTGCTGAACGCATGTGAGAAACCTCTTAGGGACTCCCAGAACTAATCAAGGGGGAATTTGCAGGAGCGTAAACTCCTGCATACACAGGTAAGCGGCAGAAGCATGTAACTTGGACTATAGACTTTTAAAAAAATTGAAATAACCTTATATCATATTGGTCCTGATTTTCATGAGGGAGCTGGATTTGGGATCAGAAGACCTCAACCCCAAGCTTCAGATTTAATTTCTTAAACTGGTATCCTAATGTCTGCTCTGCCGCTTGATAAGGCTGTTATTCTGAGAATTATATGAAATGATATATATGAGAAAGCTTATAACATTGTCAAGCACTGTATGCATGCAGTGTTTGGTATCATTATTTTAAGAGTGCTTTGTCACCTCCACTGTAACTTTCTGTCATCTCATCTTCTAGAAGCTGCATACTTTCTTAGCCCCCTTTTTGTGCCCCCTATAAAATACCATGGTATTTCAGGTGCTTGTGACCTAAGACTATTTGAAGTGTGTGTCTGTGGCGGTCTTTGTCTGACATCATTTAAAAGTTGTTCTGGGACCAGAATCTCCTGCAGTTCCCTGCACCCCTACCCAGGGCTCTGCTGAAGGTGTGGTCGTGGGTGTTGGCTGAATGTGAAGGCAGAGGATCCAATTACCCAAAGGCTAGGAATTTGAAAATGTGTTCCAGGATTAGGCTTCTAATTGTCTAATTCATAACATTTTACAAGACCCAAAACCTGAAAATTAAGGGATGATAGTGAATCCTGGAAACGAGGGAGGCGAGAGCCAGGAAGTCAGACTCCCTGTGCCTGGCCCCCACCCACTCAGTGGAACCCACAGCTCTGGGAAAGATTTAGTTCCAAGGAAAAGTGGAAAATGCACTGATTCAGAGTCATGGATTGACTCTGCCACTTAAAGCTGTGTGACTCTGGCTTCAAAAGCTACTCTTTTGAAATAGGGATAATACCTGCTCTGCATATGTTGATCAATGGGAGCTTTTTTTTTTTTTTTAATAAAAAAACCTGTTGTGAATTGTAAAGCATGCAAATGCAAAGATTTGTATAGCCCCGGGTCCCCAGACCCCCAAAAAGAAAAGGTCAGCTATAACTGGCTACTGGGATGAACCTTCCACTTAGAGATAGAAACTCTCATCAGTCCTTCAGCTGAAAAAAGGTCTTGTTTGTTTCTGGATCAAGAGACCTTTCAGACACACACTGGAAGCCATAAGCTTTTGTTTTTGCACATAAGCTTCTAAATTGAGTGAAGGAAAATTATTACAACCTAGGAAGATATAGATCATTTCACGGAATTAAAAGAAGCATCAAGGGCTTTCCTGGTGGCGCAGTGGTTGGGAGTCCGCCTGCCGATGCAGGAGACACGGGTTCGTGCCCTGGTCCGGGAAGATCCCACATGCCGCGGAGCGGCTGGGCCCGTGAGCCATGGCCACTGAGCCTGCGCGTCCGGAGCCTGTGCTCTGCAACGGGAGAGGCCACAACAGTGAGAGGCCCGCGTACAGCAAAAAAAAAAAAAAAAAAAAAAAAGAAGCATCAATTAAAGTCAAACCCCAGTGTTTCAGATGCTGGGAAGAGGATGAGAGTAGTGCAGTCCTTGCAAGGCCAGGCATGTGAGTGAACCATGGCAACCAGAAGCAGGGACAGAAAAGAGCTGAGAATAGAATGCAAAGAATCCAGCTCTCCAGGTAGCCCGGCTTAGCTGCAGGCTGGGGTTTCTTCATTCATTTATTCATGTGTTCATTCTCCGAGGATCTGCAATATGCTCGATGCGAGAGGTACAGACCTGAATAAGGCAAGGTCTCTGAAATTGAGGCATTCCCAGCAAGAAGGTGTTGCTGCAGAGAAGTCTTGTGTGAAACAGGGAGAGAGCCGCCCGGAAGGTGAGTGTACACATCTGCCCCAGGCTGGCCGAACACTCTGCTTATGTGCTTCTCCAGCTGCCAGCTAGAATGTGTCCCACAAAGGAGTCTGAATGTCCCAGGGCCTGCAATGACTCACCTGGATGCAAGAGCAGACAGTTACCTTTGCCAACAAGCAGATTTGGGGTTCTTAAGTCATTATTACTTGAGAAACAGGCCACTGGATCTTTGAGGCAGGGTCCCCCAACATATTAAGGAATCTAGAGGTCGTGACCCCTTGCCAAGGTGGAAAACAGACACCATCGTGGACTTCTAAGGCCCAGGCAGAATTAGACATTTTCTCTTCTGGGCTCTCACAGCTCTGGGCCCACAGCTCTTTTCAGCATTTCTTACAGTGCATGGTAGCCATCCTCACTGCACCAAGAGCTCCACCAGAGAAGGAACAGTAGGGTGCAGTGGTTAGGCACCTGATCTAGGTGGCAGAAAGATCTAGGTTCACACCCTGATTGGGTCCCTTAAAGACTGTATGCTTTTGCTGGGACAGTGCAATTAGATAACATCTGTAAACGTTTGGACCTATAGTATAACCAATATTTGGTAGCTGTTATTATTTTAATATTATTTAATATATACAAATACTATATTAATGTGCATAATATATAATGATATATTATTTATGACAAGATAATATAATAATATATTAATATTAATAACACATACAAATAATAATAGTTGTATCCATCAGAATTCAGGGCATGAAATAGAAATTGCTTTATTTATATTAAATAGGATTTAATTTAATGATTGGAAATGGAGTTTATAAAGGAATAATGTGCTTGCAAGGTTAGTAGAAGGGTTGAAGGAGCCGATTCTAAGCTGGGGCTCCAGAAACAGCTTCCAAAACAACACAGAAATGACCAGTCAGGGGAGTTACCACCTCTGGGGCACCTCGGGAGCTGTGCTAGAATCCTGAAGCTACCTCTGCTACAGTCCCTGCCTCTCAATGCCCAAGAAGCTGGAAAATGGACTCCAGAGCACCACTGCAGAAAACCCTCACATTTCCACAACTTTGGTTGCCAGCAAAAACGGCTAAAAGAGGGTCAACGTAAATAAACCTCAGAGACAATAATCAAGCAAAAAGCTTGATTATTTAGGATCAAAGAATTGCAATTCGGGCACACAGATTTTGGTAACAACCCAGTGTCCCTAGTAGGGACACTGAGTAAAGTTCAGGGGCTTTTAAAGGCAAAGAAGGGCAGAAGATCTAAATAGACATTTCTCCAAAGAAGACATACAGGTGGCCAAAAGGCACATGAAAAGATGCTCAACATCGCTAATTATTAGTAATGCAAATCAAAACTACTGTGAGGTATCACCTCACTCCAGTCAGAATGGCCATCATCAAAAAGTCTACAAATAATAAATGCTGGAGAGGATGTGGTGAAAAAGGAACCCTCCTACACTGTTGGTGGGAATATAAATTGGTATAGCCACTATGGAGAACAGTATGGAGAACAGAATAGAATAGAATAGAACAGAACAGCCAAGACATGGAAGCAATCTAAATGTCCATTGACAGATGAAAGGATAAAGAAGATGTGTGGGGTGTGTGTGTGTGTGTGTGTGTGTGTGTGTGTGTGTGTGTATACATATATATGCAATGAATTATTATTCAGCCATAAAAAAAGAATGAAATAATGCCATTTGCAGCAACATGGAATGACCTAGAGATTATCATACTAAGTGAAGTAAGCCAGACAAAGACAGATATCACATGATATTGCTTATATGTGGAATCTAAAAAAAAAAAGATACAAATGAACTTATATATGAAACAGAACTAGAACAACAGACATAGAAATCAAACTTATGGTTACCAAAGGGGAAAGGGAGAGGGGTGATAAATTAGGAGTTTGGGATTAACATATACACACTAAAATAGATAACCAACAAGGGCCTTCTGTATAGCACCAGGAACTATACTCAGTATTTTATAATAACCTATAAGGGAAAAGAATCTGAAAAAGATATATATTTATATATGTATTTATATATATATATATATATATATATATATAACTGAATCACTGTGTGTACACTTGAAACTAACACAATATTGTAAATCAACTATTTAAAAATTTTTTTAAAGAAACAAGTATTAGAAGCTGGATATTCAAAGCAAAAAATAAATAAATAAAAACAAAATAAAGGCAAAGATGGGAGGTCTGCATTACAAAGTCTTAATTGGAGTTGGAGGTGGAAGCTAGTCTTGGCTAATCATGATTTCATGCTAAGGCTATCACTAGAGGAAGGTAGAAGTTTGTTACTATGACAGTTTTCAGGTGTTCTTATAGAGTCCTTGGAATTTTCGTGGTTTCAGTTCAAACCTTCATGGTTCCACCCAGTGAGGACATGCATAAGGTTCACCTCCTTAATAACCTCCCAGCTCCATTTTAAGACCCCTTGACATAAGTGACTCCATTTTATTTCACATATCACAAAAGGGAGCAGATTATGCCTTGCACTTCTTATGCTGAGTGTGTCTACATGATGGAAGGCAGTTTGCATCTAGAACTCTGACTGCAAAGACATCCAGAAAACATGGTGCTTGGCTTCCCAACGTCTCCCTTTACCTGTGAGGCTGGAATGAAGGTCTGTGAGCCAGTCCACACAAGAGCTAACGTGTGGACTATTGCATTCCAGGCACTCTTCTATGTACTTCATGCCAGGTTAACCTCACAGCCATCCAGTGAGGTATGTACTTATTTCACAAATAAGGCAGCAGAGCCTTAAGGAAGTTGCTTTGTCAAAGGTCACAGATTAAGAGGTGAGGATGGGAGGTAAACAGGTTCTATATTATTCTGGAGCCCTCGCTCTTAACTACCATATTATTCTACCCATCACTGTACCTTGCATGCCTAACCCAGCATGTGGCCACACCTACTCAATGAACATTAGAGGAATTAATTATCAGGGATTTAAACAGAGAATTAAACCTAGATACTGTGGCCTCAGTCTTCTTCACCTTCTGGGTCTGATCCAGGTCAGGAAGGCAGAAGGCCGACAATGATGAGAGAGACACAAAAGAGGTGCCCATGTGGTGGACGGAGTTGGAGCTGTGTGTGCAAGTCCCACAGAGAACTGAAGCCAGAATATAGGGGAAAAGCCATTTGGTGGATTTGAGTGCTTCTAGGATCAGAGGATGTCGAGATGGAAGGGCCTAATAACAATGACTGACTGATTCATCCAAGAGATTTTTATTTTTGCCTTTTTTTTTTCTTTTAATAGAGAATGAAAGTATGATCTTAGAGGAGAAACAGACCCCCAGGAATTCAAGCAGCCTGGTGCCTGTGGTAATTGCTTCCTGAGGGTCCTGTCTCTGCTGATAACTGCAGACACCTGTCCTCTGCAGAAGCAGTTGGCATATCACACACCCAGGCACACGACTGTGCAGGCTTATAAACACCTGCAATAGGACATGCTTTCTCCACTCTCTCCGGACACAAACCGCAGTCCATGTGAGTGCCTAGGAAGTCTCTGTATCTGTATTCTGGCACAAATGCTGAGGTCTGAGAGAAGGGCCCAGGACCAAGACCTGTGGGACTGAAGTCCCCATACAGGAGTGAACACACACACAAGCACAGAAACACAAACATACACACACGGAGGGACACAAACATACACACCACATATCACACACAGAAACATATGCACCACAAATATACACACATATGTACACACATATGTACACAACACACACATAGACATACATACCACACACACCTCCACACACAGAGATTCACCACATACACACACAGACACATACACACTACAAACCACACATACAAACACACAGAGACACACATACACACCACACCCATCACAAAACCCTCCACACACTTCACCACACACAAACACAGAGACCTTCACATACATACACACACCATGTACACACATACAGACACAAATACATATGCCACAAACATATACACACAAATACACATAACATACCACACACATGAACATATACCACATATACATACCAAGACACACACACACAGCAGACACATACTATCACATATAATACATACATCCCAAACATACACACCCACAAACATACACAGTGAACACTTAATACCACATACATATACACAGGCATAAATTTTCTTCTCAATAAGTGCCTCACTATGGTTTAGCCATATTACAAAAGGTTTAAGGTAATATTTATGTGGACTGTGAGTGTGGGAGGTATGTATACAAAACAGTACCAGAAATAAGAAAAGCAGCAAAAAAGGTAAATACACAAAGATGAAATCCAGTGATATGCATGCATGATATTTATAGGAACAGAAAGGCAGCGTAAGCAATACAAATAATTGATGTTTATTTAGTAACCTTTGGATCATTTTCTGCGAATGGATTTAGTTGAACAGTACGATTTTTCCAGTAACTACTCTTTAGCCTGATACATTCACTATGTGGCCCCTGACTTCTTTCCACGGGGCAGGGTCTGCTCCACCTCTAGCTCACCTCCTTCCATTCTGAATGTACCTGTTGTTAGGGGGACAGCCGCACAGAGCCCCTGCAATGTGTGGTTGATGACAGAGCTTGCCACCCACTCCCTCTTGTCCTTCCTAGCTCCCTCCCTGCCCCAGTGTTCTTGCCTCAGAGTACATACAGGGAAGTGCAAGGGTTTGGTGCTGACCATAGTGAGACACCGTCTTCTCCCAGAGCTACAATTTTTCTCTGTGTGCCTAGGGGGCGCTCAGGTCCAGGAATTGAAAATGTCAGAAGTTCCCTTTAGCATTTCTAAGACCCAGTAGGGAAGGGCTGGAAATCAAAAGTTAAGGGACAGCTGATGAGAATGATGGCTGAGGGTTGTGGAGGAGGAAAGGGTGGGCTAGTTGTAAATATACCTCCAAGACCCATTGTCTCATTGAAGTTCAAATCTAAAAGGAATCTTACAGACCATCAGGTCTAATCCCTACATTTCTCCAAGGCAGAATCCAAGGCCAGAAGAGTGAGCGACATGTTCAAAGTTAAACCTAATTAGAAGCAACTCTATAATAACAAATGTAGAATTCCTCTCTGTTGGAGCAAATGGTTACCATTTTTTATCTTCCTGTTCCACAGTATTGTTTCATTATTCAGTGTATGAGCCAAGATATTATTCTGGATATGAGATTTTATTAGAGAAGCTAATTGATTAAATATACTTTATTTAAGACTTTCCATTTTATTAGATGAATGTTGAAGAATATTGTATAAAGTGCACAAATCAGCTGCTTAATGCAGACACGTCCTGCTTTAATAGAGTTCAACATCCAAAAATCCAAAAGTGAGGTACGATTGCTTCATTACAAATTATATCATTTAGTGGGGTTTTTAGTTTTTTGATAGGAAGTTTCCACTACATATTTTGACACTGAAGCTTTCCAGGGAAAAAGGGATGTAACTCAAGAAAAATGATGATGAATTTTTGTGTAGTTTTGGCATTCTATCCTGATAATTCTCAACTGTGTGTTTTTATTACATTTAACAAAACAACAAGAAATGGGGAAGATGTATGGATTAGCAATGGGAACCAGAGGTCTAATCCTACACTGGCCTCTAATCCCAAGGCCTTACATGAGTCTCTGAACCTTTGTGAGCTCCAGGTCCCCTTACAAAAGAACAGGCTGGGACCAGACAAGCTCTATGGGTTCTAATTAGGTTGCAAAGAAGAGTGGGAGTATGGTCAGATGTAAGAGTTAGACCAACTGGAGCTGGTTTATCTCCATCCTTAACTCTCTGAGCAAGTGACTTACCTTATCCAGACTGCAGTTCTCTTTAGAGTATAAAATGTGTGCTATCCACCATGGAGGTCTATTTGAATGTTAAATGAGAAAATACACACGGAGGGCTTAGACATTACCTGCCACATCATGGGTGCCCAGTAATTTTAGTTTTATCCCCACCTCCAACTTTGCCATTCTGTCATTTGATAACCATATTAATTTTACAAAGAATTCATGGCATCTATCTGCCTTAGGGTAACATCTTAGGGATGCAGTAGCGGAGGACTTGACCTTGTGCTTCCACAAAATGCCTTTTGCTATCAGTGTGGGAGAGACGGAAGCCAGATGGATGGAGGAGGCCCTGCACCCACTCCCCTGCCGCCACTGCAGCTTTTTGGAGCAGATATTTGCCCCACCGTGGTTTGGCTTTATTTGTTTTGCTTTCTCTTCATTGAGTTTTGCTCATTTGCTTTTTACAGATGACTGTTTTTTTGAGATTCTTTTTTTTCACCTGACTCTTCTTTCATTCGTGCTATTATTTCCTGATTAGGTCATTTCCCCAAACTCCCCTCTCTTTCATCTGGCTAATCCTCCAGGGCTCAGCTTTCCTCATGGAAATTTTTTTGAACCATCGCCACCCTGTTATTTGCTTTCATAGCACCCTGTGCCTCTGCTTCCTAACACTCACCACAATTACAGTTACATAATTTGTGTCGTATTAGTCTGTCTCCCTTACCAGGCAAAAGCTCCAAGAAAGCAGCAATCTTTCCTATTTTATTCACTGATCTGCCCCCAACAATATAATGCTTAGCACACAGTAAACGGTTCTGTGAATATGTGTTGAGTGACTGGGTGGATAAATGAATGAAAAATGAACGAATGAATGAATCCCCAAAGCCATCTGTCATGGCTAGCTTATTAGTACAGTTCTGTCCCTTTTCTCCTTCCATATTTCATCTTCACTTTTTGCAGGATTCTTCACAGCTTCTCCTGCACTCTTAAGAAAGGAATTGATTTACAGCTGCCACAAAAAAATTCAGCCAGAAGTGCTGACAGATCAAGACTTTAGAGAAACTTTATCTTGCTCACAATGAGCCTCACACATCCACAATAATCCCCCGTGTCCTTTAGTTGGGCACTTAAATCTACTTTGGGGTATCCATGGGATTATCTAAAGAAGCAGAAGGGCCAAAGGATTTTATTGATGACAGATCCCATTTTAGATTCCACCTTGACAATTTTTCTAGCCCAACAATTCGCTTCTAAAGATTCTATACACTCCATCTTGGGCCCTGGTTTTGTCTCTGGGATTTTCTACTCTCATCAGGTCCCCAGGTAATCAAATGAGCAGGTGAGCAGGTAGGAGTTCCACAAAAGGAAGAAAGGCATGTAAGTCAAATCAATATTTTCTCCTAATGACAACAGCCCTTAGAGCTAAGAGAACACTTGAGTCTTGGAAAGTGATGTCGAAGAGGGAGCAGAAAGGGAAGACAGAACAATGGGAATGGCTCACACCACTCTTCTTATTTATGTCTTTATGTTTCTCTCCTTAATGGAATAGTAACACACAGGAGTAGTTTTCCTCTCCAGGTCCAGTCTGACTGAAGATTAGGTTGAACAACCGCAGGCAGCTATGGAGGAAACATTTTCAACAATAATTTTCTGGAGCACTGCTATGTTTGTGTCAGCCCTCAAGCTTCCTGACAATATAGCTTTGTTCTCATTTCCTCCCCGATACCTGATCCAGCAGAGTGCCCCGCTCTCAACCTCCCAGAGGTAAATTGTCATTATGAGGGAAACAATAGGCCAAGCTGCTCTGTGGAGGGTATATATTCAAGGATGTCATGTTTAATTTCCCTGCTTCCATGAATAGTCTTCAAGATGAATAGCTTCAAGATTCCTGGGATTTGTTTCTTTTTTTTGTTTGTTTCTTTAAATAGCATACAGGGTCCCCCACTGCAGCCTAAATGGTGCCCATTTCAGGGATTCAGACCTGCCTGAGTGTGTGTCACAGAAAGGTTGGCAAGAGTCACTTTGGAAGGGATTTATGTGGCAGGAGTGGGAATGGGTATCTCAGACATTAGCCAATCTCGCCCTTGGCCCCAGGGAAAGGGAAGCTACAAGCTGAAGCTACAACAGCCAGTTTTCAACGTTGGAGGAGATATAAAAAGGAGGATTCTGATGCTAGGGTAACTGAAAGTGGAAAGGAAGAGCATTCTGTTTGCTTCTGTGCTGAGGCTGCGGTGTTTTAGACATACTGAGGCCTGAGGTCTTCTGAGACTGTAACAGCTCCTTGGTCTACACAGCTTTGGGGACACGGGGTAAGGGCCGGGGGTGGGGGCGGGCAGACAGCAACACCTGCACAGATATCAGCACTGTCATGGAGGGCACTGGCAGCTGTGGTGCTGAAGGATCCTCAAGTGCCTTCTCAGGCATTGAACGTCTGAAGAGTCCATGGGAGAAGAGGAAGCGCACGGCAGATAGGATGTGGGAGCACGTGAGCACGTATGCCTGAGCAGTCTGCTGCAAGAGGCCTTATTGACTGTGGAGGAGACAGACTCTTTGAGCCATCATTTCATTATGCAGTGAGCCAGTGGGGCTTCAGGGGAGAATGAACTTTCACCAGGTTTCTGGTCAAGCTCCATCCCCCACCCAATGCAGCCCATGATGCCCTGGGATCCAGTCATACACAAAGCGTTCTCTTGGGCCTGCCTATTTACATTCTTAGACTCCTGCCTAATCTCCCTAGAAAAAGAGTCAATCTGAAGAATATCTACTTCTAGCACCCAAAACTCTCATGAGAAAGTCTGCTCTAAAAGAAGGGCCAGACACTAATGGCTAGAACACACAGGGTGAGATGAAACCAACAACATGAAACTCAGTAGAGTTTGGGAAAGTCTCCAGAGATTAAAAAAAAAAATCTCTGATAAAAGCATCATCGAAGGATTAAGGGTCAAGTGTTGTGATGAAGGCAGATGGGGTGTTATCTACACAATGGTCCCACAGCAAGTTGTAAGAGTTCTCACAACCACCCCATGTCTTTCTAAAGAGAGGGATTGTCAGCAGCAGGGCATAGTTATGTCACTGATCAAGTTCCACAAGGCTGGGATGGCCCGATGGTCATGCGCCCATGGCCATTCACTGCTCTGAGCTAAACCAAGGAGACAGCTCATGGCTTGGGAGAGGTACAGACTTATGGATCTTTTACCTCTGACCTCCAGCCCTGATCCTGAAGAACTGAGATCTTGTCCTCTATGCAGTTCTTTTGGTCAAAGATACCTTGAGCGGTAGCAGGCAGACAGAATGGCTCTCTGGAGGAAAAACTCCCCAACTATTAGAGAAAGAAATTTTCAACTGCCAGACTAAGGGATCCAAAAGATGTGGGAGAAGCCCCGGGACAAGGATGATGATACTTTTCTTCTCCTGTTTGGGGGAAAAAAAAGTGAACCTCTGGATGGTTAACAAATCCCTCACATTTATTTAGTTTTCAATCCAGTTTTTAAAATTTGTCCCCACTCCTATTCCTCTATGAAATCTTTTTTTATCTTCCAATTTTTTTAATTAATTAATTAATTTTTTTGGCTGCGTGGCATGCGGGATCTTAGTTCCCCAACCAGGGGTGGAACCCACACCCCCTGCAGTGGAAACCCAGAGTTTTAACCACTGGACCGCCAGGGAAGTCCTTTCATCTTCCAATTAAATTGGAATTGTAGCAGCCTGCTCTGAGCACTGGGGGTACTTATGCGTACTTTTATAATGCTTTACTATGTCTATCTTCTCCACCAAAGTGGAAGCTTCTGTGTTACTGTCTCAAAGAGTTTAGCCATTAGAAAAAGAGCAGTCAGTGGGTTGTAAGGACAAGTAATTCATGAAACTTTCCTGGGGATGAGTAGACAAGTCTTCCTCACTGTCCTGCCCCTTCCTTTCTACACTCTGCCCTTTGGCCAATGTTGACACCCATCCTATGGTCCAGAGAGTGGTACTCACTGAGATTGTGCAGGAGGAGGGACTTTGCTGAACAAGAGATATGCATGACAAAGCCTCAAGTGAACTATCTAGAAAGAAGCATGCAGGGGAAGAAAACCCAATGAATACTACCAGGAAGTTGTTTGGCATTTCTCAGATTTGAAAGGGATGGGATAGAGTTTTAGAACTATAAGACTTTATAACCAGCCAACTCTGTGTTTCACTCTACATGACTTAGCCTTTTTCCAGAGGCTGCCCTGTCTCCTTTAGTACATCTACTACTCGAGTGGGGACCAGCAGTTCATGTCCTTACCTATTTATTCAAGGTTAACAAATTGGTCTGTATCACTGTCATTAACACCATCATCTCTATAACCACCACTGTCATCACCATCACCCACACATGTCTAGTGCCTCATAGTTTACAAAGTGTCTTCATATTCACTCTCATTCCATGCTAACAACAACCCTCTAAGGACATTCTGCAGTTGGGATCATGAGTACTGAAGTCACTGGCTTTTCCTTAGGCCTTGAAGCAGGTATTTCCATGGTATAAGAGTATAGACAATGTAATAAAACGTACTGTTGTATAACGTGGGAGAGAAGGATCCTTTAGATAACTGTATCGTTGAGGCCATTTCGCTGGGGTCACCTATTTGGCACTTCTTCTGGTTTTTTGCTACAGAAATAATGATGCCAACCAAAATAAAAATAAGGACATTGGTCATGAAGATTATAATAAAAAGAGTAATTTCCCAAACTGTCCTTTTGTAAAACAAGAATAAGACCCACTGGGTCAAGTTACATGTGGAATGATAATAATGTAATAATAAAATAACAACTACCTTTCAAGTTATTAAAATAATCATTATTATCTCCATTTTACAGATGAAAAAGGATCTCAGGTAAATAGCTCGCTAAGTCGGTATCAAAAACAGACAAAGATCCAAGTCACCTAGCTCCTGGACTAATGCTCATCTCTCTACTGGGCTGCCAACATGTAGTTCTGCACTGACGGGGTGGGCTTTCTCAGAAGCCCTCTGGGAGGGAATAAATCAACAAAACAGTAGACTTCTTTTTCTGATTGGCACATCCAGTAGGAATTTGCTTGCCCATTTACAGAACCCAAATCGAAGACACTGTAAAACAATAACCTTACTTTTTATTGTCTAATTATTAGCAAACAAATTGGTATTAATAAATGAAATGTGGATTTAATATCATGGTGTGTTTCAAAAGGTTCACAGGATCTTTGTGGAATATAGAGGCTCATGAGTTGTCATTTTAAAATGGGCTTCGGTTTACTGGTTTCTGTAGATCTCTTTTCAATGGTTCTTTTAGGCCTCCCTCTCTCCACCCCACCCCCTGCCAAATGTATATTCTTCTGTGGGGATAGAAATCACCTGGTGCTAGGTTAGGTCAAGGTCTTCTTTGGTGTTTACCCACCAGGCTGCCCCCTCCTCAGAGCAACTGCATCTCTGAACCTCAGGGAATAGAGCCCACGTGTCTTTTAAAGGCACCACCCCACCAAGTATTTCTCATCTAAAGTAAAGGTTAAAGATAACAGTTTTACTTTATTTTAAATGTTATCACTATGTTCTCATCGTTATTCTTGCAGGTTGACAAGCCAGTTTAATTTTGTAAGAATGTTTGGCAACAAGGGCCTTCTCCTCCGGGTCCCTCGGTCCTTTTTGACTAGGTTTTCCTGGATTTGGGGGTATTTTGTGGTAGCTACAGAACCAGAAGTGGACAAGGGGCAAGGCTTCTGTAGGCCAGTCTTTCTTTCCATGATAAAAAATGGCAATTGTTGGTTAAATAAGTTTCTTGGAAAATCTCTGCCCAGTTTTTCATTCTCCTCTATCTGCTTGTGGACGAATTGCAATCTGAAATATTTAAGTTATATCACCAATCAAGTGTCTAATTGAAAAAAAATATCCTCCTTCCCCTGCCCAAAGCTTGACCAGGCTGCTATAAATGCAAATTATGAGGCTGGGTGAGACATCGGGGATCATTCCTGCTAGAATTATACTAATACTAATTCTGTATACTAATACTAATACTGTATACTAATATACAGTACATTAGTCCATGTATATTCTAACCTCAGACCCCTTCTCTTGCCACAAAGTGAATGACCATGGGCACTGCTTAGAGCTCTGTTCATTGGGAGGACTTTCTCTTGCCCCTGCCTTTTTCAAGGCCAAGCCTGAGTGAGACTGTCCTGCAGCTGTCATCAACATTCAACTTTCACAGAAATACCCAGCCAATCCATTCATATGCAAGCTTGCGCTTTTTGATCCTCCTTCAGTTAGTTGTTAAGAATCACCCCGGGGCTTTCCTGGTGGCGCAGTGGCTGAGAGTCCGCCTGCCAATGCAGGGGACACGGGTTCGTGCCCCGGGTCCGGGAAGATCCCACATGCCACGGAGCAGCTGGGCCTGTGAGCCATGGCCGCTGGGCCTGCGCGTCCGGAGCCTGTGCTCCACAACAGGAGAGGCCACAACAGTGAGAGGCCCGCGTACCGCAAAAAAAAAAAAAAATCACCCTTCACGCCCCTGGATGTGAGCTGAGGGAGAGGCGTGGATGCAACAGTGATGGGTGTGCGGTGCGGGGGAGCTCTGTTATGTAGCCTGCGTGTGCTCAATCCCAGATGAACCACTTCTCTTTTATGATGAATTATTCGGGGGCCCACTTGGCCTTATGACTTCATGGATATAACAGGATTCAGCTCAAGATGAATAGTCCTAGACTCATGGTCACTTGGTCTCACATGGTCAAGCATTTCTTCCAGGGCCCAGTACCACACCTGGAGTTGTTTTTTAAAAAGGCATATAATCATCTACTGCAAATTGCATGGCCTTGATCCATGTGACTCTCCTTCTAGGGCTTTCCACACATTCCAAATGGCACCTTTCCTTACCAAGGATGCCTCTAACACCGCTGGGTCTGCTGGGTCATATGGTCCAAGTGGCAGAAATGCTTGTATTGCTGCCTGGACCTGCCACTGGGCTTTTGTCTGCTCTGAGCCTCACTCAGATCTGGCATCCTTTATGTCCTCCATTCCTAGGAGTGGAATATGCTGCCTCTGGAACCCCAAAAGGCCCCCTGGGTGTTGTGCTTCCTTTTTTATAGTAGGAGGTATGTGATGCAATAATTTATATTTTATTTTGAAAGGGATTTCCCAGCACACTCCTTACTACTAGACCTCCAAAAATTGTACAGAAGTGACAGGAACCTGAATCTACATAGGGTTTATTTTCTACTCTCTAAAGTGCACGTGTGCTAGCCATCTGTTGCTCATCCAGCCTGATTAACATAATATCATCAATATAATGGATCAGTACTATAGAATGTCCAGACAGTAGAGCTGTCTTTGGACTTTGTTAGGACAAAAGTCAGGAGAGTTAACATAGCCCTGGAGCAACATGAAAACTGCTTCCGATCCTCTTTTTTAAATGGGATTAAAAAGAATGCATTTACCAAATCAATGACGATATACCATGAACCTGAGGCTGTATATTAGCCTGTTCTAGCAAAAAGACCTAATCTGGAACAGCAGCTGTGCTGTAATCAGGCTACTCCTTATCTGAGTTTGTAATCATCTGCAGTCACCCTCCAGGATTCATCCAGTTTTTGCGGTGGCCAGACTGGTGACTCACATGGAGATATTCTAGGAACCACTGCTCCTGAATCCTTTGGACACTTAAGGATGGCACTTATCTCTGCCATCCCCCCTGGGATGCAATAGTGGTTTTTAAAATTTTATTTACTATCTCGGGAAGAGGCAGTTTCATATACTTCCACTTGGCCTTCTCCACTATAATAACTCTTACCCCATAAGCTAAGGACCCAATGTGGGAGTTGGACCAAGTATGTCAATCCTAATTTTACACTTAAGGGTTAAGGAGGTGACAACAGGTGGGTCTGCACACTCAGTGGGCCTACTCTAAGCAGAACTTTGGCTAGGACTGTGTTGAATATCTGACCTCAGGTGCCCTCCAGAAGGGCCACAATTACACTGCAGGTCTCTGCATAGCAATGTCAATTCAGACCCTGTGCCCAGGACACAGTTACTCAAATAAATAGCTATAGATCCTTTTGGAAAAGGACTAGAGAAATACCCTGTTCACTTGTCATGGTGTTGCAGCGTCCTCCAGATTGTTGCCTGGAGACCCAGCCACCTCATCAGACAGTGTGTTCCAGGTCTGAAAACTGGATCCTATCTAGGCGCTGTGCAAGGAGTGGAGACTTAGTATTGGGATGACCACCCTCCTCTCATACACAATCTGCCAATCACCCATGCTAGATTTTTTCTGCTAATACAGTCTGAGTAATATCCTTGTCAACTTTCCATCTCTTTTCTCCTAGGACCCCCATGTTCTGTTAACTGTTGCCATAACTCTCTGTGGATCAGGCCTCCTTGGCCGCCACTCTGACCTCATCAGTCTTTTTAATAATTACAAACTTTTAACTTTGGCAGTTAAATGCTGTCTCCTGACCTTTATTATTTCAATGTCCCATCATCCCTACTGCTATGAGCAAGCCAAGGTCTGTAACAGTTTCTGCTACCATCAGCCCCTGGCCTTCAGAGGAGGTCCACTGTTTAACTTTCCCCTAGCACATCCCAATGGCCTTGTGGAATGGTGTGTCCTTTGGGCATTCCTCTGAAACATAAGCATTCAGTGGATCATCCAGCCATACCTACTATACTCACTGTCACATGACCAGCCCCATAGCCTTTTCTTTAATATTTATTTATTTGTTTATATATTTTGGCTGTGCCAGGTCTTAGTTGTGGCATGAGGGATCTTCACTGAGGCATGCGGGATCTTTTTTTAGTTGCAGCATGTGGGCTTCTCAGTTGCGGCATGCATGCGGGATCTAGTTCCCTACCAGGGATTGAACCTGGGCCCCTTACATTGAGAGCGTGGAGCTAAACCCACTGGACCACCAGGGAAGTCCCCCCCCCACCATAGTGTTTTGATCCCTTCCTCTACTATCTGCCACTACAATTCTAGCATTTCAATTTCTCTCAATGTGTACCATCACTTTTTCTTTATGCTTCTAGGAGCCATCCGAGTAGCAAGTTCACACTATCTCCTGGGTTCCTTGCCAGGGTGTTCAGTCTTGTATCTCAGGAGGCTTCCCTCAATCCTATAAACCCTTCCTTATCTGTATATTTCAGCTCCCTTGATCAAACACCCACAGAACTTAATTACACATATGGTCCCTTGGCTTCTACCAGTATCTTCTGTTCAGTTTTTCCAACTCCTTGGAGGCATAGGCTGTCTCCTTCCTCATCAGGCCTGGTACATTTCCAGCTGTGCTATCCTGTGACTCAAACCTAGAGGCCATGAGGGAGGTAGGGATGGGTCCTGTGGAGGGACGATCCACCCACATGTCCCCACATGCACTGTGCTAGGGTCTCAGGTTTTTCCAACCAGTGCCCTGAACTTGGCATAGCAGATCTGCCTCGGTTGGGCATTTAACTATCTTTGAAGTTCAGGCACTCTTAAGTCATGGGCTTGGTCCTTGTCTTTCTCCATTCTTCCTCTGCAGGGCAACCAAAGAGGCCATCTGGCTTCCACACCTGGCTTTCAATTGCCTGTGACTCTTCATCTGATCTTCATCTTCATGCAGAGCACCAGTGGCGCTTAGTAATAACCATCCGACAATATCATCCTTCCCTCCACACACTGCAAACACCTGGAGTATCTACACAGGTTAGTGCATCCCCTGCCACCAGTACACCTTCCCAATTCACAGAAGTTAAAGTTTGAACGAGTGAATAACCACCTCATGCAGGGGGGCTGTCTGTGCTTCACTCACCACCAGTGACAAGTTTGCCAACCAGGCAGTGAGGGGTCCAGCCAGTGAAATCTCATTTCACACCCTTGCCTTTTTGGCATCCATACTCGAAGGTTGGGTTCTTTGGACAATGTTAAGATGGAGTTTAGGGTGCAGATATTTTTGGGGTTCAACACCTGTGAGAGGATGGGAGGAAGAAGCAGAGCTGGGCGGAGGAAGCAGTCAACCTGCAGCGTAGATCTGACAGAACCTGGGCTGACCTGGGCAGGGAGATCTGGGGTGAGCGTTGCCCACTGTGGTCATCGTGCAGGGGGCTGAAGTGCTGGGCTTTTCTACCCCTCCTCACTCAGTCACCCCTGAGAAGGGTGTGCCTCAGGTGAGGTGGATCTTGGCCGCTGAGGCCACTCTGAAGGAGCTGACAGTGAGAGGCTGTCTGCTGGTCAGTCGCGTGCCCTTCGGCTGGGTCCTTCCTTGGCAGGAGAGATGTGCTCCCACATCCACTGCTCCTCCACACTGTAAAGTGGGGATGGTAGAGTTGGGCCAATTTACTCATGTGATCATAAGGACCAGATAAGGCAGGTGAAAGTATTACACAATGCCAGCATTTTTATGGGAATATTGTTACTTTGGATGTTACTTAGAAATATATTGGCCATAGGTAGGGACTTGAAATTTTAAATTTTATTCGAACCTTTTTAAAAAAAATTTTATATTAGAGTATAGTTGATTAACAATGTTGTGTTAGTTTCAGGTGTACAGCAAAGTGATTCAGTTATATATATACATGTATCTATTCTTTTTCAAAATTTTTTCCCATTTAGGTTATTACAGAGTATCGAGCAGCTTCCCTGTGCTATATAGTAGGTCCTTGTTGGTTATGTATTTTAAACATAGCAGGGCGTACATGTCAATCCCAAACTCCCAATGCATCCCTCACTTATTCTGACCTTTTTATGATGATGGTGTTACTTATAAGAAGATTTTACCTTAAAACACCAAAAAAAGCAACTTTTAATAATAATCCTAGGGATATGGGGGGTGGGGGGTGAGATGAATTGGGAGGTTGGGATTGACTTATATATACTAATATGTATAAAATAGATAACTAATAAGAACCTGCTGTATAGCACAGGGAACTCTCCTTCACTTTGCTGTACAGTAGAAACTAACAGAACATTGTAAAACGACTATACTCCAATTTAAAAAAAAAAATAACCCTAGGGATAATAGATGCTCATTGGAAAATATCTGGTCTGGGACTTCCCTGGTGACGCAGTAGTCAAGAATCCACCTGCCAGTGCAGGAGATATGTGTTCTATCCCTGATCTGGGAAGATCCCACGTGCCGCGGAGCAACTAAGCCCGTGCGCCACAACTACTGAGCCTGCGCTCTAGAGCCTGCGAGCCACAACTACTGAAGCCCACACGCCTAGAGCCCGTGCTCCGCAACAAGAGAAGCCACAGCAAGGAGAAGGCTGCACACCACAATGAAGAGTAGCCCCTGCTCGCCATAACTGGAGAAAGCCTGCATGCAGCAGTGAAGACCTAACACAGACAAAAATAAATAAAATTTTAAAAGACAAAAGAAAATATCTGGTCAGCCTGGAAAAAAATCTACGTGGCCAAAGTTTCTTGTGTGTTTTTATGTTCTGGGTGGTGTTGATGGTGGTAGGGAGAGTTGCTACTTAGTATTTTCCCCAGGAGAGGTAGTGATAAAATCCCTGCATTCCCACCCCTGCCCAGCTGAAGTTGAGCAGCCCCTCTCATCTTAAATAAATGAGTCACTCCCAGGCTTTGGAAAAAGGTCTTTTGAATACACCTTTAATTTTATTGACTGTGTTATACATCTATTAAAGAAATGCTCACCTTTAGAACTTGATTGTAAATTTAAAAAGAGTGGTCAGAATGGCTCAATCACCAAGTCAGCTATGGGCAGTGGGGAGCTGGGAGGAGAGCATCCATTTAGAAATAACCATATCTGAGCTTAGAAAGACATATTAAGTGTTTTGAGCTTACATAGCATCAATTGCATTTTATAAATCAGTTATGTGATACCTTCCATCCAAATTAGGAGCAGAGTAGGAACCCTCTCACCCTGGCCACAACCAGGCTGGGGGGCCTTATCGCATGGCCAGTGGGCGAGTCAGATGATAATCTTCACCTGATCATAATGCTGGGACCCCAGTCCTGGTCTCCTGACTGGCAGGCCCTGTTCCAGGCTGTAATCCACCCAGCCTCTGACAATACCCAGCTCTGCTCTTCACGTTTTCAGCCTAGGGAGGAGTTCCCCTTCAGGCAAGAGAAGTAGCAGAGGGGGGTTTTAGAATCCTAGGTTGGTGATGGTTGGTCCAGGGCCCATCACTGATCTCTGGTCATATTTTGGCCTGCTTCTCTTTCTTCCTCCAAATTAGGTTGACCTGCCAACTTGCTTGAAGAAGTCATCCACTGGGTTCATTAGATGCTATCTCTAAGGAAGCCACTGTGCCTGGCCTGGTGGTTTTGGTGTATGTAAGACAGAGGCAAACCATCCTAGAATTTCCAGTGTCCCAAGGTGTGCACCAGAGGATCAGATGTGACCGAAAACAAAAGATAGGGTATGGTATTTGGGCATGTGCCTGGGTGGATTTGGATGGGTCAGAGCATTCAGCCTGGGGCCGGTCTTTCTGTGCTGGCTTTAACACAGTGCTTTCAGCAAACCCTGGCAGTGAAGCCTGGCCATTTCTAAGAATGGACCTTGCTGTATCAGGAGACAGCACTTGCCAGAGATGTGGCAGAGAAAGCTTCTTTCTTTCTTTTCTTTCTTTCTTTCTCTGTCTGTCTTGTTCTCGCTCGCTCTCTCTCTCCCTTTTTCTTAATAACAAGTGATGTAACTTTTAGAAGTCTGGGGCTTGGGGCCAGTGTCTTCATCCCAGAACTCACATTTGTGTGTGATCAGTTAGCTAAATCATCCAGAAAAGCACAAGAGCCATCACAGGGCCCCATGCTGAGTCTTCCACAGAAGTCAGCTCTGATCTATGACTCAGCCTGCTTGCCCTTCCTCTTGGAAGCAGCTCTCGTTTTCCTCAAGAAAACAGACCACTATGCCTCCCCTCTCACGTGACCGCCCCAGGACTCCATAGCAGCATCTTACCACGAGCCAGCACATTATAGTGCTTGCAGACAAAGCCTTGCTTTATGACTTTCACTGCTAGTTTTAACTGCTGGGCTCCCTGGGTGCTTAGAACCGTTAGAATCAAAAGTATCTCAACATACAGCACCATGGCCGCAGGCTTGGCTGGAGTCTAACGGTCGTGCCCTGCGGTTATTTTGCCAGTTATGGGTGAACCTCAAACAGTTAAGAACTGCGACTCCATTTCAGTTACCTCCCCAGTAACTCGAATGCTTCTCTTTACCTCATGAGTCTGCAGAAGAAGACGGGCAAGTGTTCAAGAACAGACTGTCTCATGAGATTTCCTGTACTTCCTGCTGCTGCTGCCCAGGCCACACATCCCCCAGAAAGTCTTTCTCATGATAGGTCAGCGCTTCTGCTGCCAGTTGTGGTAGAGGCCAGTTGTAAGGAGGGGCATGAAAAGGCAAAATAATGAGGAAGAAATGCACCCTCTACCTTTTTTCGGAGGGGGAGGGTACAGGGGAAGGAGGTGATGACTTGAAAAATTTACATGTAAGCTCATGTAAAGTTTGCAAGGAAGGCGTAGAGTGGGTTGGAAGAGGCCCAAGCCACTGTGGAATTAGCCACATGGGCGTGCAGCTCTCTCAATCAGACATCTTCGTGGTAGAGTATTGCAAGAACTAATACCCAGATTCTTTCCCTGCTTTCACCCAGCTCCTCCTTCATGAGCTCCTTGTACAGCTCATTGAGTACAATTATTCAAGAGGGAATCAGCAAGTTCAGGGCGACAGGGAACATTGACAGGATTGTGGTCATCACAGGCAGAAGGCCCCGATCACCTTGGAGGGAGAAGATGCTTGCAATGTCAGTGGTGTATCCCCACGCCCAGAAAAGTGCCTGGCACCTAATCAGCACTCAGGAAATATTTATGGAGGAAGTGAATGGAGGCAAATTTGACTCAGGTTAGCATTACTTTTAGAGAAAGATAGTTATTTTAAAGCAAAACAGATATGCTACTTTATTGCCTGTAGAATGGTCTCAGGCCTTTGTCTTTGTCCCCTATCCTGGAGAGAATCTGTAAGTGACTCTTCCCTGCCCCACCCCCCATCATACACCCACTCTGAGTGCTTACCTTTTTTTTTTTAGATGATCGTTTAACAGGGAAGAACATGCTACCACAACGTGACGAGATCCCTGGCCTGTGTATCTTCTCAAAACCTCAAGTCTGGTTTAGCCAAGAGCTAGAGATGACCAGGGGACAGTGGTCAGCCTGGGATGGCTCTGCCACACCTGGAATCACCGCTGAGTGAAGGGCCTGTGGAGACCACAACACTCTGAGAAGTCCACAGCAATTCCAGGTAACTTTTGAGGGAAATTCCTGACATTCCCAGTTCTTTTTGTCCCTTTACTCCACAGAGTTTATGGAATTAATGTACACTTTCTTGGAACTGACTGCTGTGGCCTTTTAGGTATCTGGGATCTGAAATACATTTCCTGTTTTCATCGGGACCCATCTTATATCTCTTGAGGTGGCCTCAGGTAAAAATTCCTGGTGGCATCCCTCCCTCTCTTTCTTCTTTCCTTCTTAGAGAGGTGGCTAACGAATAGTAGTCCCTTCCAAACCCATAGCCTCACGCTAAAATCCAAGGAGCAGAAAGTCAAAGACAGGGGCGACAGCCTCTAAGTTCAGCTGGATAGATAAAAATCCATCCCGTTCTGAAGATTCCGTGAAGGAGATGTTGCTACCCCCTCCCTCCACCATTGTTTTTGTGTGTATGCACTGTCCGCCCATCTTCATCCAAAACAAGACAGGAAGTGACTCACCCAAAACATAACATAAACCAGAACTAGCTACAATAAGAAGTATTAGAAAGAAAAAGGACACACAAGAGTTGGGCACGAGATGGTGCCGTGAATGAAGTTAATACGCAACTCAGGCTCCGAGGCACTCACCAAAGGTCACAAATCTGGCCCAAAGCTGTTGAACAGGAGATGAGAACAGGAAGTGGGTTAAGATATCCGTTCATGGGACCCAGAGATACACACGGCAGAGCAGTCCAGGTGTGTTTCTCAGCTCCGGCAACTTCCTCTTCACCTAGGAAGCCCAATGCCCAGGTCCTTCTGGGCCTTCAATCTCAGCAGCTCCCAACCCCCTGCTTCCTCACCACACGTCAGCCACCCTGGTCTCCTTTTTGTTCCTTGAACACACCAAGGTCATTCCTGACTCGAGAACTTTGCACCTGTTTTTCCTCTTTCCTCAGATCTTCACACATCTGCCTTGTTCTCGTCATTCAGGCCTCAGCCTAAAGTCCCATCCTCGGAGAAGTGATTTCTAACTGCCCACTTGAAAGCGGCTCCTCTTCCCCTAAGCCCAATGTGAGATTGCTTCACCCTGCTTGTTTTTTTCTCATAGCCCCTAATCACTACATGAAAAATTTTAACTCACTTATTTGATATGTTTACTGTGTGTCTCTCCCATTACAGAAAATCATGAGCACAAGACCTGGCCTGCACCTCTTAGGACAGAGTCTGGCACTTAGGAGGAGCCTCAGTGAATATTGGTTGAATAATTGAGCTTATACTAAAACTAAGAAAAGCTTTTTCTGAAGGGTCCTCATAAAAGGGACACTGAGCAATATGATGGGCATATCCTTAGCAGCATCCTTACAGCAGTCACTGCAAGGAGTCTCCACAGACTCTTATTTAGTGTCAGGTCAGCTCGGGCAGGGGACAAGGGGAACTTACCATGAATAGTTTTATCTGCACTTGCGTCCAGTTCCCCTTTCTGTCCGACAGCATTCTTGCTTGCTGCAACCAAAGGCCATTATGCCATCCTCAATAGATTCAGATAGAAATTTGCCACCATTGTCTGCCTCAAAAAAAAAGAAAATCATTTTTATAGATGTGAAAAATTCCACTGGGCTTCCCTGGTGGCGCAGTGGTTGAGAGTCCGCCTGCTGATGCAGGGGACACGGGTTCATGCCCCGGTCTGGGAGGATCCCACATGCCGCGGAGCGGCTGGGCCCGTGAGCCATGGCCGCTGAGCCTGCGCATCCGGAGCCTGTGCTCTGCAACGGGAGAGGCTGCAACAGTGAGAGGCCCGCATACCGCAAAGAAAAAAAAAAAATTCCACCAATTTGCATTATTTGGAAGGAAACTCTGTGGATTAATAAAAAGGTGGTATTTTGGAATATATTTGGTTTTGTTGCTGCTGTTTTGGTTTTTTTTCTTGGCCACACCATGGCATGCAGGATCTTAGTTCCCCAACCATGATCGAACCCATGCCCCCTGCAGTGGAAGCACGGAGTCTTAACCACTGGACCGCCAGGGAAGTCCCTGGAATATATTTGAAATAAATTATTTATTATGATTGAATAGACACATTGGCACAGTTGCTAATACAAAGGGCTAGACACCTTTACGAGCTCCATTTTACAGAAAGTTATAAAAAGCAAAGCTTGACTTTGCCACGAGCTGGCAACTATTTACACAGAATTTACGTTGTACTAGGTATCATAAATACTGTGGTGATGATTTAAAGTATACAGGAGGACGTGCATAGACTATATGCAAATACTACCCCATGTTATGTAAGGGACTTGAGCATCCTTGGATATTGCTATGAGTGGGGGTCCTGGAACCAATCCTCTGCGGATAATGAGGGATGACTGTAATAGAGTTCAGTAATAATACCAGAGTTTAAATAACAAAATAAACTGGAAATTTTCATATAAGAATGTAACGCAATCTTGGACTTCCCTGGTGACGCAGTGGTTAAGAACCTGCCTGCCAGTGCAGGGGACACGGGTTTGAGCCCTGGTCCGGGAAGATCCCACATGCCACAGAGCAACTAAGGCTGTGTACCACAACTACTGAGCCTGCACTCTAGAGCCCATGAGTCACAACTACTGAGCCTGCGTGCCACAACTACTGAAGCTCGTGCACGCCTAGAGCCCGTGCTCTGCAACAAGAGAAGCCACTGCAATGAGAAGCCCGCGCACCTCAACGAAGAGTAGCCCCCGCTCGCCGCAACTAGAGAAAGCCCGTGCACAACAACAAAGACCCAATGCAGCCAAAAATAAATTAATTAATAAATTAATTAAAAGAATGTAATGCAGTCTTAAGGATTTTCTAGAGACTTAGTGGACAGTGTCTGGTAACTGCAACATGGCCATGGAAGGGTATGCTTTTGTAGATTTCCTGGACCTAGCAGATACAGCAAGTCTCGAGTATCCATGAAGTCAAAGATGAAAGCCCAAAGGGGACCATCTGGGGAAGTCTAAAGACAAGGATAACCAGTAGTAGCAACATGGCTGGACTGAGAATGATGCTATTCTAACACAGGATAGAAAATATAGATGTGATGAGGAATTATTTTCAGTTATCCGGAAATCTACTGTAAGCCTCATTCTTTTTCTTAAAACAGAACTCCTCTGAACTCTTGCACATGAGGAAGCAATAAAGGAACTGCTATTCTAGACTTAATTTTGATCAACAAGTAAAAAAGTCATCAGGATTGCAGAGATGAGGGAAAATTTAGGGGAAAATAACCATGAAGAGGCAAACAAGTAAATGGTGAGTTGCATATTCCCAACTTCTGGAGAGCAAATTAAAGTTCAGAGAAAAAAGAACACTGGTCCCGTGTCAGAAATTGATTTAACAAAATGGACTGAACACATACAAAATTGACTGATAATTACTAGGCACTCTATAGCTAGAATACAGCATTGGATAAAGCAAAGTTCCTGTCCTCATGGAACTTGCAGTATAGTCAGGGGAGAGAGGAATAAAATACAAATATATAAATAAGTATATAATTTAAAAGTAGTTTGAGCAAGCTCTTTGGAGAAATGGCTGATTCTAGAACTAGGGCAAGAAATATACAAAATAAGCTTGAAACATCTTATAGTGTCAGGAAGTAAGGAAGTGCTCAAAAACAAAAAAACCCACACTAATGGGGGTGTGTCAAAGGGACACAGAAGCAAACTGAAAGCATTCCCAATGGCCAGAACTGGAATAAATTAAGCAACAAAACAAAGCAGTACTGAATTATAACCCAAGGTGTAAAATGAATATCTCTGAGTTCACACTGATATAAATAAATGATTCAACAAACAAATAAATGGAGAAGAGGTGACTCTTCCATGAAGAAGAATTCCAAATAATTTATGTAAATAATCCTTCCTCAAGGAGGTGGACCATAACTCCCACCCCATAAGTGTGGGCTCCACATCGTGTCTTCCTCCAAAGGCACAAGGCAGAATAGCAGAGTGTGCCCTCTCCAGCCGGCCTGCCCATGTCTCATCCTGGCTCTTCCACATAATAGCTGTGTGCCCTTGGGGAAGTCACTTAACCTCTCTGTGTCAGAAATTCCTCATCTATACGATGTAGATCATACTAGAACCTGCCTCAGAGGGTTGTTGTGAGGATTAAATGAGTTAGTACATTTAAAGCACTAACAGGGCTTCCCTGGTGGTGCAGTGGTTGAGAGTCCACCTGCCGATGCAGGGGACACGCGTTCGTGCCCCGGTCCGGGAAGATCCCACATGCCGTGGAGTGGCTGGGCCCGTGAGCCATGGCCGCTGAGCCTGCGCATCCAGAGCCTGTGCTCCGCAACGGGAGAGGCCACAGCAGTGAGAGGCCCGTGTACCGCCAAAAAAAAAAAAAAAAAAAGCACTAACATTCTTGGCATACAATAAGTGCTGTATATGTAAATAAGTATTTAGCCACTGGAGGTGTTGAGCAGAGTAGTGTTAATGGCTCAGTTTAGTTCTTTAAGGGATCTCTCTGTGTTTTCTGTGGAGAATAGACTCTAGGGTGGCAAGCGTGGGACTGAGAGGTCAGTTAGGAGGCCACAGTGGTGGCCAGAGTGATGGCGGCTTAGACCAAGGTGGTCATAATGCGTGTGAAAAGAAACAGCTTCAAGATAAATTTTTAAAGTAAAATTGATAGGATTTGCGAATGAATTGGATATAGGGTATAAGTGAAGGAGAGGAGCAACAATGTCTCCAAGAATTTTAGTTTGAGTAATTGAGTGAGTGGTTGTACCATTTTACTGATATAGGATGCTGAGAGAGGAGGGTTGGTTTTCTGTTTTGTTTTTGGTTTTGTTTTGTTTTTATTGGTTGGTTGGTTGGTTTTTTGTCAGGGGAGGTATTAAGAAATGTTAAGAGAGGAAAGTGAAGTGAGAAGTTCTAAAAAATTCAACTCTGACAATATAAATTATTCCAATACAGGAGAAAGAGGACGGCATCTGAAGAAACTTATGTAGTTACAGTGTTTGTTATTTGATGAACTTCGATTTTTTAGGTCAAAAAAATAGCTAGAATGGCAAAGAACTATGCCCACACGTTGCACCAATATCAGTTTCCTGGTTTTGTTATTATAGTTAAGTAAGCAGGAACCATTGGGTGAAACTGGAGGAACGGTACTTGGGATCTCTTTGTACTATCTTTGCAATTTCCTGAGAATCTATCATTATTTCAAAATAAAAATTTTAAAAATTACTCTTGTTTAAGAGAAAGAAATAACAGCAGATATTTTAGAGGTTTTAGTTGACTACAAGATATTATGAATCAATACTGTGATGTGGTTGACAAACTAACGTTGATGTGGCTAGGATTTATAGAAGTTAAAAAAATTCCAAAGAGGGACTGTAGAAGTACCACTTTATTTTGTCCAGGTCAATCCACGTGCGAAGTAGTAAATTCAATTCTTGATGCCACACTCGCAGATTAACCGGCACGTTGAATGACAACTAGACACAATACCCAGAATAGGGCAGCCCTGTCATATAAGAAATAGTTGGAAGGAAGCTAAGATATTTACCCAAGAAAATTGCAGACTTCCGTGAGAAAGTCTTCAGATACTTGACAGGCTGTCATTTGATAATCCAATTTAGAAGAGCCTTTGACATCCCTTTAGCTAAAATAAACTTACACTTTCTCTTCACAAAATGCCAGAAGTATTTTTAAAGAACACTTAGAGAAACTGTTTTAGCTGTGTTAAAATTTCTGATTTTTTTGAAAACAACTGAAGCTGAATAAACCTGGAACATCAAAATGTTCTCCCAACTGAATCTAAACTGTTATTTCATTCGGTTTGAAACTGTTACTAATTTTAAGGAATCTCTGCTTTATTACCACCACCTTCAACCATTTCTTCCTGCAACTGTCTCAAGAGCTATTAAGATATGAGACCTATTACTCGGAGGTCTGTCAGCTTTTCAGATGGAACCAAGAAGTTTTATATTAAATATTTGCTTTGACTAGCAGAGATGGGAGTACAGCACTTTTCCTATTTCTCCTGATCTATGGATGGAAAGGAAGATGGATTTAATACTGTAAAGTTAATATTGCTACCTCTTAATATTATTTTATATTATACACTGCAATGAAGTTTAGACAGAAATTTAAAAAGAAAGAAATCACTTGGCAGTTTGCTGTAATAAAAGGCTATAAAAATATGATAATAAACCCAATGAAAAGAATCTTACAGATACTGATCTTCATATCCTGATTATGATGGAGGCGTTAATTGAGGAGTATCACTATTGTGTGCCTATTCCATGTGCTGATGAATTTTTCTAATTCTGAGCCAGCAGAGAGCATGAGATGAATATACTGCTTTGGTCAAAAAAAGTCAAACAAAAATGCTGAACATCATCATGAACCAGAAACAAAACAAAGAACATTATTCTTCCTTGGAACAAAATTAAACTCTTGTTGCACCTAGAATGGAGAGTATTTGTAGTTCTGGTTGGTGACTGTCTTAGACTCTTGTACCATTTGCATCATCACTGGGAAGAGGCAATGAGCAAAATAAATAAGTGAAGATATAACCTGTTAGATGAGATCAGTGTTATAGAGAAAAATAAACTAAGAAAGGAGGTTAGAAGATGCTGAGATAAAGACCTAAAAATGAGAGAGTAAGATAAGCAAAACTCAGAGAGAAGAGCAGTTCAGGAAAAGTCCTGGGACTGTGCCTGGTACATTCTGAAGCAGAGTTAACAGCATGAGAAGTCACAGAGAACCTCGCAGGCCACTGTAAGAATTTTGGCTTCTACTCTGAGTGAGAAGGGGATCTGTTGGGGGGTCTGAGTGGAAGATTGACCTGATCTAAACTACAGTTTTATGGGAGGGCTCTGACTGCTGTGTTGAGAATAGACTGGATGGGCTGGGAAAGGAGGTCATAGGTGGAAGCAGAGCAGTCTGGAGGCTGTTATCATGATCTAGATAAGCACTAATGATGGCTTGGAGTGGGGTGACAGTGGTTGAAGTGGGGAGAAGTGATTGGGTTCTGGGTTCCATTTTGAAGGTCAGGTCAACAGGATTTGCCAACTGTTTTGTTGTGGGATGTGAGAGGAAGAGGAGAGTCAAGGAAGGATGAAGTTGCCATTAACTGAGAAGAGGAAGACTGTGGAAGAGCAAATTTGGGAGATGGAGGACGTCAGAATCTCATTTGGGGGATGCTTGGCTGGGTATACTTTTAGATATCTGATTGGAGATAACAAGCAGGCAGTTGGATATATGAGGCTGGAAAGCAGGGGATAGGTTGGTGCTAGAGGTATAAATTGGGAATGGTCAGTATTTAGATGAGATATATAACCACTAGACTAGATGAAAACACTGAGGGCAAATGTAGAGAGAAGGGAGACGAGGCCTACTGCCTGAGTTGTGGAGCATGGCAGAATTCAGCATCAGAGAATGAGAAGGAACAGGAGGAAGGGAGAAGGGAAACCTGGAGGATGTGGGTCGTTCGTTGTCATAGCTGCTCTCCCTCCATCTCTCATTCTCCTTCTTTGCTCTCCACCTCTCTCAGCCTCACCTCCCTCACTCTTAGGTAAACAAAGACATTTTCTGTCAAAGTGCATGAGCCAAAACAGATATTTCCCAGGTAAACACTATCCTTTTAATTGGGTGATTCTTTTAAAAGGCACATAGATCGCTCTTAGGTACATTAGTTACAGCATGTGGAACAGCCAGAACATCAAGTTACCCAGCTCTGTGGGTTCCATGGACCCGCCTGCCAAGTGGTATGGAAGATATTCTCATTAGTGTTGCTGTTGGTATTGTTCAGGGAGGCTTTGGCCCTTGCCACACCCCTCCCTCCTTCCTTCTCCCACTCCACCCCCTGATCCAGAGGCCAATGAATGCTCACATCATTTCACTTTGGTCCAGCTGCCAGGCTGGGGAACAGATGTTGTATTGTTAACACCAAGTAAAAAACAAACAGCCCCATTCCTCTGTGTTCTCCCGCCTCCCCCTCCATCCCCATTTTAGTCCCCTGGTGAAAATGGGCAAACAATGTTGGGGAGAGGAGTGGATGGGGCTCCAGTGAGTAATGCCATCCTCCCCAGCCAGGGCTGAGCCTTGGCCGGAGGCAAGTGTTCTCCCAGGCCCTGTTTACAGCAAACACGAGTTCTATCAGCTGAGTGGCTGGCTCGTGGCTGGTGACGTGAAGATGCTCACACTGAGCAGGGCATTGAGAGAAAGAAGACAATGACCCTCTTCTGCATGTGGCCCCAGTAATGCATCTAATTGCATTTGATGAGCAAGAGCTATGACCACAAGACAATCCCAAGGGAAGAAGGAAATGATTTCTTGGCTGAGGTCTTTCTCTATGTTTGCTCATTTCTTCTTTAGAAACGTTTAAGAGATGGAGGGGGCTGGGATATTCATTTCTTTTCTGGAGACCAGAGGTTTAGATTCTTCTGATTTTTTTTTTTTTTTCACTTCTCATGCAGACCCTTTCCTCAGGTTCAGGGACATGGAGGGGTGCAGGGGGTGGAGTAACCATGGACAATCCAGGGCCAAGGCTAGAAGTGAAGTAGCTCATGGAGTTGAGGAGGCCAACTGAGGGGAGGCAGGGTGTGCAGGGCCATGGCAAGTGGTTGGAACTTCCCTTGAAGGTACTAAGTGTCAATGAAAAGATTTTACACAGGAGAGTGACATACAGGAAGCAGATATTTCCTCTGTGAAGAAGATACATCTTCTGTGAAGGACAGATGGGAAGGAAGAGCCAGTTAAGAGGCTGCCGTAGCAAGCCGGGTAGCAGACAGCAAAAGCCCCAACATTCCATTAGAGTTGGCTCAATTGTTGTTAATGAGACAAAGTCAACAGGGCTTAGGAACAAATTGGGTGTGGAGAGGGGTTGGGTGAGCATGATCAGGGTTGTAGTAAGAACGTACTGGTTCTCAGCCCTGAAAAATTTATGCCCAATCAGCCTCCTGTGTATACATCATTCAAAATAAAATAGGTGTATGGAATTCCAAACATTTTCTGTTTTATTTTAGAATGGCTACTTTGATACTGTTTGAAAGCACTAAACTCTTTCCAAATAATTCTTTGGCATCCTGGTTTTGTTTTCTTGGTGTTTCATGCACGTGCCTTTTCATGCTTATTGGAAAAGCCAGCACTGGGAGGGAGTTGTGAAATTCATGTGTGAGCCACTAGGTGGATGGCATGCCTTTCACCAAGAACAGGGATGCAGGAAGAGGATATGCAGGGGCAGAGTAGAGATGAGCTCAGCCTCGGACGTGTGAGTTTGAAGTATCAACAGAGACAGACAGTGCCAGAAGGCAGCTGATTAGATGAGCCTGGAGCGGAGATGGTAGAACTGGGCGTCGTCAGCACTCATGGTGGGGGAGAGTCATAGGAGAGGATAAGGTCATTCGGGGTGGATGTGTGGAGGGAGAAGGGAGAGGGCCTGGAATAAAACCTGCAGAAAACTGGCATTTTGGGAATTGGGCAGGAAAGGAGTCTGATGAGGAGTATCTAGGAAGATGCAAGAAAATCCAGGAGGCAGTAGAGCCCCCAAAGGGTAAGGAACAAAGGAATTTTGAGAAGTAGGAAATAATCAACAGCATCAAATGCTATAGCCTGATTCAAGGCAGATTAGAGGATGAGAAGCACTGATTAGCATCACCGCATGTAATATCAAAGAGGTCACTTATTATTGAGAGTGATTCCTAAGGAGTGTGGAAGGATACGAATGAAATGATAAAAAAAAGAGGTAGTGAGTTTACACCATTAGTGGTAGCTATAGAAGAATGGAAAGATGAGGTTGAGAGAGGGTTTTATGTAAAGATGGCAGAGAACACATTAATACCTTATTTAAACCTGCCAGACAAATACATCAAGACTTGCCAGATTCAGGGGGCAGGGTGGAGAGCTTTAATACATAAACGAGTTTTAGGGGAAGATTTTTCTTTGCACCACCTATAGGCTACAGAGAGTCAGCTGAGGCAAAAATTTTGCTTGGCTTCAACGTGGTATTCTGCAAAGTTGGACAGTCATTTACCAGGTACCTATTATTCAGGCTGGCTAATGCATGAGCTGCTGTGGGGAGACTCAGAAACAATGAGCTCAAGAAGCTCATCACCCCCTGAAGAGAGAAAACTTATGTCAGAGGAAACAAACCTACAGCATGAAACACCCACTGTGCTTGTCCTACACTGTGTTTTTGTACAATTGAACCATTATTTTAAAAGATCACACGAAAAGCTGGATATCTGGCTCCTCTCGAAAAACTAGAAGGTATATGACTTCTAACCTGCATTAGTGCCAGGCAGCAATTGACTGCAGTGAAGGTGTGACTGCCCATTACTGAGAGCGCCCATTCTCCAGTTCACTCCGGTCCCCAGAATTCCCTATGAGCTGACTCATTGAGAAGACGTCATTTACATTATCTGCTCGCCCTTGGGAGTCATTTGTGCTCGTGACCGCTCCTGAGGACAATCTAAATTATGAACTACTATATGCTAGAATGCATGAGGCTGATAGCTATGTTGCAGGTATTCAGGGAAAGGAGAAATCTGTAGAATTAGACAGTTAAGCAAAGCTTCTCAAACTTGGTCTCAACAAGTAGATAGGATAAGGATAGGTGGTTGGATGGATAAATAATTAGATAGATGAAAGAGAGGAAAGCATTTCCCTTGGGTTCCAGGATGGACTTGACGCCTTTTCATGGCATGCCATGGCTGGAATTGAGGGAGTACAGATCTGGCACTTTTCCTTTAAAATACGAAAGCTTGTTTTCAGAGCAGGGAGAAGAAATTTCAACTTATTTAAAGACAGTGGTATCTGTAATTTCTCCATTCCCATATGACTGTCCTATTGTAGACAGCTTCCTAGTCAACAGCAGTGATCCTGTAGTGATATTGCAATAAGCTGCTCCCTTGAAAGTCAAACAGAAAGATCATATAACATTAGGATTTTATATCTATATAGTCTCACTCTTGCTTGCCACAGTTGCATCAATCCCAATTCCCTGGATAGTCATAATATCCAAGTAACCTTTCTTTTCATCTTTTCCAGCTGATTGTTTGTACCCACCCCCCAAAGAGGGTGCTTTTCAGGCTCAGTGAGCTGCAGTTCCAACCTTGAATCTAGTTCCAAGATTTGGACAGCATTTGAAATGACCTCAAAGGGATAATAACTTATTAATCCCTTTGATGATTTCTAAAGTTCAAGAATGAAACAGTCACCCTAAATGAGAGGGAAAAGCACTGAACTTTTACCATACTAATTCATTGACCCCTGTTTCAATTCCACCCCTGTGGCCTTTGCACTGCATTTTCTGTCTTCTGAATATGACCAGCTCTGTGTGAAAAGCCCACTTGTCACCTGATGACTGTAAAATGTAGCCTACCAGTTGACAGACCTCACTCTTAAATAAGAGCAGACAACCAGGAAACTTCAGATGCTTAAGGAAACCCTCCAACATGAAAGATGAAAATAATAACAAACAGTAATAAAGCAACTTGGAGGAAGCAGAGGCAATTCCGAAAACAGAAAACTACCGTGAGTACATGATTAGTATCTTCAGAGAGGTAAGGGAAAGTTTATATCTATGCAACAAGCAGAAGATGCAAAACAACAGCAAAAAGAACCATGAAAATAAGAAAAAGTGCTTGAGAACTAAAGATACAATAAACTCAGTGGAAGATGTAAAAAAATTGAAGGACTCTTCCAAAAGGTAAGAGAAAATGTGTACAGTGATGGATAAAAATATCTTTTAAAAATAAGAGAATCCAGGGAGTTATTTTTCTGACTAGTGATAGTTCCAGAAAGAAAAAGAAAAGAAAAAATAAATAATAGAGAAGAAATTATCAAAGATATAATACAAAAAATTGAAGAATCCGAGGTCCCAGACTGAAAGGGCCCATCAAGTGCACAACATAATGAATTTAAAAAGGCTCACACTAATGTATAAAATCATAGAATTTCAACATACTAGGGATAAACAAAAGCTTCTACAGAGAAAAGTAAGTTACAGACAAAGAAATGAGATATAAGAATAGTAGTAAACTTCTCAACATCAGCACTAGACTAAGCTAGTAGACAAAAAAAATTTTTTGAAGGAAAATTATTTTCAACTATTCCCAACTAAAAGTCTTAATTAAATGTGAGCATATAATAGACATTTTCATATAAGCACGATTTCAAAACATTGCCGATGTACGCTTTCTCAGGAATTCTTAGTGAGTGTGCCCCACCAAAATGAAGATGTAAACTGAGAAGAAGGCATGGGATCCAGGAAATGGGAGATGCAGCAGAAGAGAAAGATAAAGGAAATTCTCGGGATGACTATGAAGGGAATTTCCATGTGGTCAGGTTTTCAGTGAGCCTGGAGAGCAAGCCCAAAGAGGAGTTGGAGGACAGAGCCTCCTGGAGGAAGAGCTACAGAAAAAAAATGAAGCTGGACACATAACAAGCTTCAAGACAAACGCAAAATTATCTCCATCCTCCACTGACACCTGGTTTGACCACATGGAAATGTATATAGAGTGGATGTTGAATGGTGTAGGGGAATTTAGCCATAGATACCAAGGTAATTGGTAGAAGAAGAGGAAGAGGAAGTGGAGGAGAAGGAGGAGGATGAGTACAAGGAGGAGGAGGAGGAGGAGAAGGAAGTAGGTTACCGTGAATTACCTGAAAAAGCAAAAGGTTGAAATCATAGTCCTTAGGCTTGGCATGCACAATCTATCAGTGATAATAATAATGTAAACCCTGAATATTGTTTTAAATTCTCTGTTGGAGGAATAGGAATTGGAAGCATTAGAGAAAAAAAGAGGGTATGAGAAATCTAATACCTCATTTACAGTAAAAATTTAAAAATAATGTCAAATCATTAATCAAGTGACAGCAGGATGAGTATATTATTTAAAAATATGGGCTTCCCTGGTGGCGCAGTGGTTGAGAGTCCGCCTGCCGATGCAGGGGACGCGGGTTCGTGCCCCGGTCTGGGAAGATCCCACATGCCGCGGAGCGGCTGGGCCCGTGAGCCATGGCCGCTGAGCCTGTACGTCTGGAGACTGTGCTCCGCAACAGGAGAGGCCACAACAGTGATAGGCCCGCGTACTGGAAAAAAAAAAAAAAAAAAATGGAAGTACATATCACAAGAAAGAGCTGGAAGATGAATGTAATTGCCTCTAGGGAGCAGGATGTGGGGGAAGGTGGTCAGGAGGCCACTGGGCTACTGGGTTGATAAGTATCTTTAGCACATTTGACTTGTTCCAACTCAGGGCCTATGTCGCTTCGATTAAATTTTAAATTAATTTACTCTCCGAAATATATAGTAGCCCCCAGACAGTTTTAGAATAACTATGCACCTACCAAGGTGAGTGCTGGAAAAATAACAACTCACTTAGATGCATCGTTTATACATCTGGCATCTTACCAAGCAGTTACCAACCTGGAGTTACAGCTCCCTACCACAGTCACCCGTTCAGACAAACCCCCGCCCGGTATGCTCAGGCAACAGCTGCTTCTGCCAGTCCTCATTTCGGGAAGAGGGAAAGGGATGAGTTAGACAAAAATAGGTGTCTGTGTGGAAAGAGATTTTTTTACCTTGATCTTTAAGCCAGCTACGTGTACATCTACTATGATAGAAGCCTGAATGTTGAACAGTGTTGAAGCCAACAGCTAGTTCTCAGCCTCATTCAGAGAGATCTACACAAAGCTATAGAAAAACAGAATGAAATTTGCCAACTTGCTGAGATTTATAATATCCCCTTCCAGCAAAAACTATCAGCTAATTAGTCAGAAAAAAACCCATTCTATCCAGAGGTGATAGAATGCTTTACACTGAAAGGTAAGTGTTAGAAAGGACCTTAGAAATCATCCAGTTCAACTGTTCCCAGAGAACCAGAGAGGCAAAGAGATTGTCCAAAGCTACGCAGCTTACTCTTATCAGAACTGGATCTAGAACCCTGGATGGGACTCCATACTGCCAACCTCAGAATTTGACCTGTAGCCTTCAGATAGATAAATAGATATAGATTTTAGAACAAGATCAGGATCTGGACACAGTTGTAGTTCTGAGACTTGTGATCCTTCCACCACTCCAGACTGCCTCACAAAGCAACAACAGTAAAAGGGGAGATATAAAATCCAACAAGTCAGAGGCTTACCTCTCCCTGAGCTGCCAACCTTTAGGGTTTAGATGGTCCATGAATTCAACAATGACTTATTGAGCATCCACTATGTCCTGAGGGATTTCCAGATAGAGGTGTCTAGTGGACAGGTGGATATTGGGGTCTGAGGTGAGAGATTTCAGAGTCATCGACAAGTTAGGTGGTGATCACTGTCACACTGACGAATGAGATTGCCTCGGGAGAATGAGTACACTGAAACGAGAAGATGCCCAAGACAAGATCCTAAGGAACACCAGCCTTAGGACAGGAAGAGTAAAGGAGAATACAAGCAGTGCCTGGAACCTATACCTGTCTCTGAGTAACCATCTTATACGTCTTAAACTCATTGCTTGTTTTTCTCCTGAGTGTTAAACGTGTGTCATAAGTATCTTTAGCCAGTGCTTGAAGTTATAGAAGGAAGGAAGTGGGAGGATTTAAGGGTGAGCAAAGGCATTCAAACTTCTCCTGGTTCATCCTGGAGAAGTTGGTGGAACAAGTTTTGGACTTCCTGTGGAAAAGTAAGCTGCTGCCCACTCTGCCCCCATTGTAGCACTGTTGCCACTAGCAGGGGCCCCAGGGAAACCTGGGGAGGACAGGTGTTTCCTGGAAGGGTCAGTGGAAGGCCATCTACCCCTCTGCCAAATGAACCTGGTCCAGATCAGAGCATGTGCTGCTCAGAGCCATGTGGTATAAAGGTTGGGTAAACATGCACTTGCTCTGTGATGAGGAGAACGGCCAAGGAGACTGGACATGACCAAAAAGGTTATCATATGCTAAAAGCAAAGGGAAAAAGGCAATGACATGCACCTTTCACCTAGTTAAGTGTATTTCTCAGGGAAATGTCATTTTAGAAAAAATAGAAATTCTAAGTAGGAAAGTGTTGAGTTGGCCTGGAAGGGGTTGTTGGTTGATTGTTAGTTTTTGATTGATCCAAGATCCAGTAGGTTTTATGAGCAAGGAGTTCCAGATCTCCTCCGCCATGTCCTAATTACACTAGGCCCTCCCTGGAGGCTCTCCCTGGCTGGGATTTCATACCCAAAGGGAGTAGAGAGAGCTGGAAAGCACTGTAGTGGAGAAGAAAGAGCCCAGGCTTTGGAGCTACGCAGCCTAAGGTTGAACCCTGACTTTAACAATTAATCAGTGTGATCTTGTGAGAGTTATGTAAACCCCATGAGTCTTGCTTTCTTCATCTTTAAAATGGGAAGATGCTTACCTCAAAGGATCGAATGAGATAGTATTTATGAAAAGGTACCAGTGGGTACTCAACAAGTGCTCCCTCACCTCCTACTTCCTTCTGCTCATCTTCCCCTTGAAAGCCACCCTTGAGTGGGCAAGATAACACTTAATAATCTTGGCTTTCCTGCAACTCCTTGCAAATTAGACACATTGCCCAAGCTGACAATGATCTCAGCATTTTCTCTGTGGACCATTAGTAGGGATTCTACCATCATGTCACCAAGATATTGCACCCTGAGCATTGCATGCGTCAATCATTGGGTATGAGCTGACATGCTTTTGTAACTCTCAGCTGTTAACCCGGTTCTTTGAGAAAATATTGCATTTCTATCTGTCATTAGAGGTAGTGGAAGCTTGATGAGGTTCCTGGTCTTCTGTCATCTTTAAATCCTCGGGAAGGCTCAAGTGTGTCAGTTAAAGACAACCCCTCCCACCCCCCACCCCAGCCTCGTCCCCCACATACTGTGATGTATACTGGTCAGCATTGATGAGACTTCCCTCTTTTGCTGCTGTGATTCACCAGCCATGGGTACCATCTTTTCTGTTCTCTCTCGCTGGCATATAAGTGTTTCCTCATTTGTATTTCTTTCCCTGAAGTTCATGCCCTCAATCATCTCCAGCAACCTGGATAAATTTAGCTCTTCTCAGGGACTTTTGCTGACTTGGTTCCATGACTGTTGAATGTTTGCCTGCTCCCCAGAAAGAGTTTGGGGCTGGCTCCCCTCACTTGGAGGTCTCATCTTGTTCTGGTGACTACTGTGTCACTTGTGTAATTGGTCATTTGAGTCACCTCAGGCCAACCAGTTTGAGAACCAACAAGTTTGTGTTCTTGGAACCTGAAGTCCTTCATTCCCGCTTCTGACCCTCTGACCCCTTAGTATCCCTTCCTTGTTTTTATTCTTGCCCTGAACAGCCTGTGGCTACTGCTCTTATCTATCATGGTCACTTCCCATTAGGGCTAAGAAGGCAACTAATAAAGGCTTCTCGACTCTCTTCTCCAGGAGCAGGGCCTCAGGTCTCATTACCAGGATCCAGCAGAGTGAAGTGTACTTAGCAGATGCTCATTTAACGTTTACTAATTTGACTTGTTCAAACTAAACATCAGAGAGGTTAAAGTCAGACTCCCTTGGTCAGCAACTAAATGAAAGAGAAATGCACGCAAAGGCCATTATGTTTTTAGACACCCTCATTTTCAAGCATCCAAAATAAGGCTCATGGGTCATGTTGAGTAGGTTTGTGTCGGACTTTGAAGGATGGGAAAGATTTGAATAGATACAGAGGAAAAGGAAGGACTTATTCGGAGAAAAGAACAGCACAAACATAGAAGACATAGAACCAGAGGGGGAAACTGGCACAAGATGCATGTATGTAATGTGACTTGGGGGTGTCTGTAAAGAGCTAGTCTTATTCCAGTGAAAATATGTATAAGGGGAAGAGGAAGGAAAAAATGATAGCCACCCTTTGCTGGGCCTTGAGAGCTTGGCTGTGACCTAATCAACCAACCAGCTACAGACTCCCCCTACCTCTCAATGTCCTTGTTCCTTATAGGAACAACTAGGTATGGCTTCTTTCCAGTCCCATATTCACCCACACCCCAGTTTAGCTGCTGTTGTTTCATGGAAAACCAAGTTAAAAAGTGTCTGTAGAGCCAAAGTAATTTACTCCAGAGACCACTCATGCGCAAGCCCCATAGTGAGGTTGTCTAGCAGTGTCTGGGGTGGCAAACACTCATCTGAGGACTCTAGCACTTGGTGGTGATCAGGGCTACCAAAGGCTACAGCTTCAGGAGGCAGCGAGAGGAAGGAACAGCTGTGCCCTGCATAAAGAACCCACGCACTCCTGATTGGCCATTGTTCTGGCATGTGAGTGGGACCAGTGACCCAGATGTCACTGCTGCCATCCTGGCTGATCCACAAAGAAGTGAATCAGGTCTATTTTAGGAATCTGTTCAACTGGTCACATGGAGAAATTGCTATTAAAAAACAGCTATTTACCAGGAAAGCAAAGCTCCTGCAAAACAAAAGGTTAGTATACTCTCCCCAGTAACTCTTTAAACCAAAGCAAACACTGGTGCAGGCCAGGTTTGCTCTGTAGTTCTGCTGTCCACCCTTGGTCATCTGATTCCCAAGGTTCCTGGTTGATCTCCTCCTCGGGAATAAGCTGAGAAAGGCAGCTGGGAATATCAAAGGACAGGGATTTCTAGAGGGTAAGAGGGTTAGGGTCACATAGCAGTTCTCTTGTTAAATGATTGGTTGATTTTTCCAGGAAAGTCAAGGGGCTTGACCAGGCAAAGCTCAAAAGAATCTGGAAGGTCTAAGACCCTTTATCATAAAAGTGTCCCCTCCACTTGTATTTGAGGATTCTGTATTAATGGATGGGAAGTACATCAAATATAGTCCATAGAGATACTGCTCTAACTAGAGGACCAAACCATGAAGGCAACACCAAGAGCATTAAGATCAACATTGAAGAGATGACAAATGCGCTGATTATGGTGCCCATGCAGTGGCTGGGACTTCCTACAAGCCATCACCACCGTATGACCTCAGCTTCTCGATGGGTATCCCTAAGCCTTCCTTTCCTCTCAGCTTCTAAGGTGTGCTACCACTCGGAGTCATGTCAAGTTAGGAAATCCTTATGTGACCTGTCCTATGAAACTTACAATCTTGCTTTGTGCACAGTGTGACACACATATCCAACAGAGAAAATAAGATAAGGCAATAATACTAGAGAATAAGTGGCATAAAAAATACAAGTTGTGGCTGGGGACAGATCAGTGTGCATCTGGTGGGCAGATCAGATAGTGTGGCCTAGAGCACACAATGAAAAAGACATTGTCTATAATGGAAATTGAAGTCCCTAGCCTGACTTCCAGTGCTTTCCATAATCTGACCTCCACCCCCATCTCAGCCTTACCTCCCAGGGCTCCTCCTACAATCCAACCAGACTGCACCCTAAGTTCACCTTGCTCCACGGGTGGTTTTTTACCATGTAGCAAAATTCTTCCTTTCCTCTGCTTCACCAAATGCTAACCGTGTTTGAGGTCTGGCTCACATTTCTTCTGCTCCTTGACACAATTCCAGCCACCCAATCCCCCAGCCCTCAGTGACCTCACACTGCCCTTTGTCCACATGTACTTCACTCACAGTGTTCACTGTCTGGACGCTCATTCATTCATCAATCACAGACAGCTTAGGATGGCTCTCAGCTAGTTATCTCAGACTATTACCTAACTTTGACTCTTTGTATATCATCCCCCCAGCTGTATTATTCTCTCCTTGAGAGCTTGCATCTTGGATGTCCTGCATCACCTAGCACAGGACCTAACACATAGTAGGTGGTCGATAATTTGTAAAATGAATGACAGTACAGACAACCTTTTGATGCACAACTACTTTTTCTAATTTATTCCACCTGAGGGGGTAAACAAAGGGGCTACATTTAATGAAGGTCTATCATGTGCACTTGTTTGGCATTTTCTGAACATCATATCATTTAAACTTCACATCAGTCTGAGAGGTAAGAATAACATCTTCAGTTTATACATTATGAAAATAAGGATCAAAGATGTGAGTGAGATAATTTGTTCAATGTCAGTCAGCAACAGTGAGCTAGAGTCGAGAGGCAAACTCTGGTGTGCCTCGCTTAGAATACCACACTCTTTCAATGGTCCTGCACTACCTTCCATCTGAACATCCATGGGAAGGTTGCTGAGTTTCTTCCTGTGGGTCTCATGCCCTACCCATGACTTTTACTTCATCACTCCATGCATTCCCTCTCCCTTCAAGCTACCTCCCAAGAGTTGCTTCTCCTGGAACCCACTGCATGCTTTCATATTTCCATGTAACTCCCTTAGCCTGGAAAATGTCCTTCCATCTTTTCTACCTGTGAAATCTTACTTATCCTTGAAGGTCCACCTGAAATGAATATCGTCTCCATGAAATTTTCTGTAATCCTGCATGATAATTAAATTAAATGCCCTTACGTCTGAGTCCCCACAGCCCACTGCCCCTTCCACAGTTCAGAACTCACTTTATTCTGCTTCAAATTCCAATCATTTGTTTACCTTCCTGCTTTTTCTCCTAGGCTGTAACGCAAGGGCAGGGAATGCATCCTCTTCATCTCTGTAACTCAAGCCTTACATGACAGCAGCCCGGTCTCCCAAGAGCCTTTGATGGTAAAGGCAGCTGATGGTGTGGAGCATGAATTCAGCAGCATCACACACACCTTCCGTGATTCTGCCCAGGTAATGAGCCATTGGATACCAATCAGAGCCAAGAATAAGAAGCTCTAAGCAGATTTCCCACATTTCCCACATCTGTCCCCAACGCTCAACCTAGAGGGGTTTCACCTTGAGGCTATATAGTCCCCAGTGTTCAGTGATTCAAGAATGGTTCTACCTCCCTTCTTAATCTGGTCTAAGGTCTAACTTGTTACTAAGATCATTAATGCCACAGGGAGAGGCTGTCATAACAGCTTTTCCTGTGTTTTAAAGTGCTATAGAGGGATTTCCCTGGCGGTCCAGTGGTTAAGACTCCGTCTTTCCACTGCAGGGGGAACGGGTTCGATGTCTAGTCAAGTAACTAAGATCCCACATGCTGTGAGGCAAAAATAAAATAAAATAAAGTGCTATGGAAAAGAAATGGCTGGATATATTCTTTTTAATCTCACCTTTAGCAATAAGGTGTGATCTCTAAGTTTGAAAAATGAACAAATGAATAAATAAATGGTGAACGTGCCAGACTCTATTTAAATGAAGATATTTGACATTTCTTTGGTCTTCCTTATAGAGTTGCAGCCCCTCCCCATGGCTCTAGAACACATTCCATCTAAAGATGGGGACTGGGTTTCCTCCTGAAGAACAGGCAGCCATAAAAGGATGTTAGTTCAGGAGCCAACACAGTGAATACGACCAGCATGGTATCTGGAGCCCAGAAATCTGTACACAGCCTCTGACTCCATATGACTCATCCAAACAACAAAGATCTCTAGAAGCAATCACTAGGGCAGGGCTTAGGAAACACATTTTCTGTGGTATGCCATCCCTTGAAGGCACAGCTTGAAAATTTTAATTCTATGTTCCTAGTTTCTAGCACAAAGCCTACACCATAATTAACACTTAATACATGTTTGTAAATGGATTCTATCCTTGCTTTTCGTTCTCTCCTTTTATCCCCCAACTTTCTCTTTTTCCTCCTTTCCCATCTCCTTTCTGTCCATTAGGACTTGTTGAGGTCCTAATAACTGGAAATAATTAAGATCTTAATCACCTTCCCCTTGTCCACCTTACCCTAACCTCCAGGCAATACATGAATGTTCTTTATGGAATATTAAATATTGGGTTCCCTTGTTTTTGGATACCTGAGCATGACAGTTGGCTTCTTGGTGATCAAGCCCTGCTCCTATTCCTTCACCTTTACTCTCATTTTTCCTCTCGCTTCTTTCCAACCTCCAGTGGTGTCGAAAGCTGCATGAATGAGCTGCTGACCCTCCAAGCTGAGAAACTTGGCCCTCAGAACCATTCCTTGGGAACTCTCACTTGCTGTTGTGTCAGGTTTCTTGCAGATGGGTTCACAGTTGCTGTCAGCCATAATTCCCACCTATACCCCCATTCTCCTACCCTCTGCTCGCCCCACCAAATCCAAAATATTACCAAGAACTGTGCCCTAGGGGACTGGACACATAGGCTGTGCTGGTGGCCTTTAGGGCTGTGCTGGCCACCATCTCCACAGAAAGGATGCTTCTGTTCTGGAGTGTGTGACAGATTAAGGGCAGCCCAGGGAAGCAGGAAGATAAACCACGATGTGGAGAATGTCAGCACTCCCAGGAAAACAGATAAAACTCCCTGTCTGATCCATTTTTATTTGGGCAGATTTCATGTTGAATCATTTTGCTTGCTTGAACATCAAAACATACGCCCTGGTCCCAGCACAGTCCATCCCAGATGAAGTTCTCTGCTTAAGGAGTGGGGCCTTCAAGAGGGGGAATGAGCAGCTATAAACAATCCCTGTGTGCTTACCTCCCACCCCCGGGCTTCTACCCCACCCCAAGCCTACAAATCCCATCTGGAGAGTCTGCCCCTCATAGTGAGGAGTATTTGATCCACCTGACTTCCTGATAAACCTTCAGACAGAAGTGTGTGTGTGTAGTGTTGAGTGGGGATGTTAATGTCGTCAATAATAATTCAAAATGAATTCCTGCATATGAACATTGTCTAGTCTTGGAAGGCAAATATCTCTTCATTAAATGTCAATCATTGCTTTCGAAGAATTTTTAATGGGGAAGTACTCCAAAAAAAAAGCCAATAGGAAAAAACAAAAGCAGGTAGATACCATATATTATAGGTAGAGATAGAGACAAAGATACGCATTGAGCAAAGAGTAGAAGGAAATACATCAAAATGCCTGGAGAAATTTTCCCAGCGTTGTGAATTATGGGTGATTTTGCTTCCTATTTTTCTTTATGTTTCTGTGCTGTCCGAGGTTTTCTACTATGAACAAATGTGACTCTAGTAATGGTGGATGGGATGAATTTTTAAATTTGTTTTTAATGTAGATCGCCTTGCCTTGACCTGATCCCATCAAGAAGCCTCACTGAAAGCTGAGTGACCTGAGTACAAAGGCTTCAGATCTTCCTACCTCACGGCCGGCCCAGCCCTCCTTCCTGTTGTCCAGCACAGCATCCGGCAAAGGCCATTACCCTTATTTAAGGGCAGATGGTGAGTTGAAAACCACACAACAGAGGTAGTTCAGGCACATAGGTCTGTAGGAACCAAGTTCAGACGTAAGCTAAGAGGTCACCAATGGCTCCACAGCTGTGCCCCTACCCCCAGCGCACCCCGAGAGCTTCCTCCCAAAAGATTCTTTAGCAAAATGGGAAAGGGAGGAGATCAAGAGTAGGAGGGGAATGAGGCAAAGGAGCCAAGAAGGGGGTTTCTAATACAGAATTGAAACTGCCCTGTTCAGGGGCTGGCAGATTTCCAAGGACCTCCAAGGATGCAGAGAAGGCCTGGGAGAAAACCAGGGACAGGAGGCAAGGTTCACTTCAGCTCAGACACACTCCACCTCCTCCTCTGGCTCCAACCCCCTCTACTCATGGCCAGACGTCTTAAATTCCCCTTTTTTTTTTTTTTTCCCCTTTTTTTGCGGTATGCGGGCCTCTCACTGTTGTGGCCTCTCCCGTTGCAAACACAGGCTCCGGACACGCAGGCTCAGTGGCCATGGCTCACGGGCCCAGCCGCTCCGCGGCATGTGGGATCTTCCCGGACCGGGGCACGAACCCGTGTCCCCTGCATCGGCAGGCGGACTCTCAACCACTGCGCCACCAGGGAAGCCCCTTAAGTTCCCGTTTGTGTTCCTTTTATCTTCCTCACCCAAACTCTAGCTCCCACCCCCACCCCCAACTTAATTCCATCACCCCCTGACAATCTGAGCTTGTTTCTCCAGGGCTTGCAGCTCCTGCTGTGAGGGTGATAGCCACACCCAGCTCTTGAAGAGGGATGTAGCTTGTGAGGTCAGGGAGGAAGTGGGGGAGGTGGGGCTGGGTGGGGAGGAGGGAAAAAGCTTGGAGTAGACTTTTCAGAAGTGTGGAGAGGGCAGCTGAGGGCACCCAGCTCCCCACCACCCCCATTACACTGTTAGTGCGGCCCACCCTTGAGCTGCCCTCAGTATTGGGTTCCAAGTGGGTGGGTGTCCAAGGAAGAGAAACTATGGAAGCAGAAGGCAGGAAAGTGCAGGCACTGCTGGGCGATGCCCACCTTTGCACTCACCTGGCAGGGCCCACTGGAAGCAGTGACAATAGGTTGACATCTGTTCTTTAGATACTAATGCCAAATAGATTGCGTGACAGTAGTTTAACATGCACGCCTAAGATGGTGTGTGTGGGTGTGCGCACGTGTGTGTGGAGGGGGGGTTAGTGGAGGGTAGTGGGAAGCAATGAGGGGAGGGTCCCTGTGGAGACTGAGATGATTTGTGCATTCCTCCAAATTTCTGGGGGAAAGAACTAGATAACAAGTTCAGAAAAGTCATTAAGTCTTGGGGGATTCAGAGCCAATCTTCCCATGGTCATCTTTGTCCCCCATTTTTTCTTTTGGAAACCCGACCTCTTTTTGATAAAATATATCTGTGTTCTTGAAAAACATAAGCCTTCACATATGGTTTCCACAGCACTGACACTTTGCCACAGAAGGCAATCTGATGCAGTGGTCAGAACACATACCTCGGAACCAGACAGACCTTCAAAAGCCTGACTCTGACAGTTAACGGGCTGGGTGACCAGTTTGAGTCCCTGTAAAGTAGGGATGATCCTAGTTCCTTGCTCCTGGGATTTTTGTAAGAAATAAATGAGAGAGCATATGAAGCGCAGAGCCCAGCTCTTGGTGAGGCTACTATGGTCCTATGATAAAGTCAGCACTCTCCATGTGGCTTTGGTCCCAATAAAGCTACTCCGGGTAGTGTAGTAGGGGACTAAGCACCAGAGCAGTACTAGTAAACTGTGGCCTGTGGACCACATCCTGCCTGATGCCTACTTTTGTATGGCCTGAGAGCTAAGAATGGTTTTTCCATGTTTAAATGGTTGGGGAAAAAATCAAAAGAAGAAGACTATTTTACAACACGTGAACGGTATATGAAATTCACATTACAGTGTTCATGAGTAAAGTTTTTCGGGAACACAGTCACGATCATTTGTTATGTATCTTCTATAGCTGCTTTTGCAAAGGACCCACAAAGCCTAAAATACAAAAAAGTTGGTCAGCCGTGCATTAGAAGATCAGTAGCCCAATTCCAGCCGTGCTTCCCACCTCCCAACTAAAGATAATACCTTCCCCTCTGTCACCACAAAAATGCCCACCAGCGTACATACACACCATTTGGCTCATTCACCATGTTGTTGTTAACACCAGCTGGCCTACATGCTGGAAAGTGTAAGACAGGACCTGGCAATAAAGCATTACTGTTATTTTCTGAGCAAGCATTGGGGGTGGTGCAATCCCAGTCACCCCTACTGAAAAGACTCAATGTGTTCTTTGTTCTCCTAGCCCTTGATCTTTCACTCTTATTTCTATTTCTCATGCCTTCTGTGTCCATTAGCACTGGCTCAGCTGGGAAAATATGAGTTGGGCTTTGTCTATACCTTTAATCAGTTTACTGGAAAGAGGTCAGAAACAAAAAAGGGAAGAAGCATTAAAACATATACATTGTTGAGTGCTTACTATAGGCCAGGGGATTATAGTGGTGAATAAGGAAAGATCCCTGAGAGAGGAAGAGAGAAACAATAAGGCAAATAGTTATGAAACAATGCAATAGCTGCTATAATAGAGGCATGTACAAAGTACCGAGGGAGCAAAGAAAATGATTTCATCTATTGGGATATTGAAGAGGAGCATCAGGAAAAGTCACAGGGAGGTGACAGCTTTGAAGAGTGGAGAAGAGTTTGTTAGGTGTGAAGAAAGGGTGAAGTCATGAGGGTACAGGGGAACAGCAAGGGCAAAAGCAGGGGCAGGGCACCAAGGGCATGTTCAACAGAGGGGGTGACCCATGGGAAATAAGCTGACACTAGAGTGTGGATGACCCTGTGTACCATAGTCAGGGGTAACACTTTATTCTAGATGGGTAACCTTCAGAGACTTCAGAGACTTAAAAGAAGGGAGCGAGATCATTAGATGTGCTCTTTAAAAGTGACTATTGGTAGCAACAGGGAGGGATGCACTAGTATAGAGAGATGCTGGGTTAAGAACAAGTCATGAGTTGTTAATCAACTATACTCCAATATAAAATAAAAAGTTTAAAAACAAAACAAAACAAGTCATGGGTGTTGGAGAAGTGTGGCAGGAAGAAAGATCTTGGATGTAGTGGTAACAGGAATTCATGACATATTGAGCTCTTAGGTGAGGTAGAGAAAGGAGTTGAAGAACAAATCCCGGGATTCTGGAGTGAATCCAGAATCTGCCCAAGACAGATATTAATGCTATTAACTGAAACAGAAAATGCTGGAGTTCTACTTGGGATGTGGGTGATCCTTGGGCATAGTTAACTTGTGGAAGATGGCATGATTTTAGTTCATCCAGGTGAAGAAATCCAGTAGGTGATCATTGACACTCTTAAGTCGAGAGCCCAGAAGATGTAGGGGCTATAAATATACGTTTAAGAATCATCAGTCAGGACTTCCCTGGTGGCGCAGTGGTTAAGAACCCGCCTGCCAATACAGGGGACACGGGTTTGAGCCGTGGTCCGGGAAGATCCCACACGCCATGGAGCAACTAAGCCCGTGCGCCACAACTACTGATCCTCCACTCTAGAGCCTGCGAGCCACAGCTACTGCGCCCGCGTGCCACAACTACTGAAGCCTGCGCACCTAGAGCCCGTGCTCCACAACAAGTGAAGCCACCACAATGAGAAACCCTCGCACCTCATCGAAGAGTAGCCCCACTCACCGCAGGTAGAGAAAGCCCATGTGCAGCAATGAAGACCCAACGCAGCCCGAAAGAAAGAAAGAATCATCAGTCAATGATGTATGAAATAGAGGACATTATTCAGCAAATATGAAAGGAAAAAGAAAATTACAATTAGAACCCTGGGGAGTACTAGCATTTAATGGGGTGCAAAGCTAGAGACACCAATCAGAGATGGGAAACTAAAAGGAGAACCTGGAATGAGGAGCATCACCAAAGCCATGGAGAAGAGAACTGTGAAAGTTTCTCCTGCACAGAAGAGGAAGGTCAACAGAATGAAAATGCAAAGAGCAAAAACTCCTCAAATAATGGGTTCCCATAGCCCCACTTGGAATCCTGTGAAACACTAAGTGTCACCACAGAGAGTTATAAAAATCAATCTGTCTGTTTCCAGAACTCAGTGCACAGGATTTGAAAAGCAGAGGTATTTTTCAGGACAGATTATTGGTTTTGCATAAGCACCAAAAAGAAGCTGCTGGGTTTGCAAAAAATGGTAGTCATTGATGAGCTGGACAGGAGCAGTTTCTATAGAGCAGTAGGAACAGAAAGCAAATTCCTGTGGGTGCAATTGTCCGTGGATCTGAAGAAGTAAGGACGAGGAGCATAGAGTGGACCTTCAAGAAGTGATATTTCTGTAACTCTTCTTTTTTTTCCTCTCAAAAAACAATTGTCTGTCCTGGAAAATCCCTCTGCTTTCCAATTTACTAACCCTGGGCACTGTGTTCTGGATATAGACCAAGTGACTTTTACAACTCTCCTAGGTGACATTTATCCTTTCACAGAATTCCAAGTGGGCCTTATGGAAACACTATTTGAGGGATTTTTGCTTTTACCTCAAAAGTATTTCTAGATAAAATCAATGAAAAGGATTAAAAAGTCTTGCTGTGTGTGAACCTACAAGGATAGGTTCCTCTGTAAAGGGTTCTGCCATGAGTCCACGCAAGAAGTCAGCCCTCCTTTCTCTCCAGCTTATGGCATGGTATTGATACAAGTAAAGAAGGAAAAGGGGGCCAGCTGTGCTCTTAAGCTTCACTTCTAACTCAAGTTTCCTTTTTCACTTTAGTCTGAAACCAACAAAGAGCAGAGAATAGAGGGTGGTAAGAGATCAGGCCCCTGGAGAGCTGCTATCTAGTTCCAGCTGTACTTCTTATCCACAGAACCTACCAAAAGGAGAGCGTTGTCCCTTTTCTAGTCTGATTTTCCTAAAATATAAATATTAAATTTATAAATATAAGTTTGCTTAAAACCTGGAGTGGCTTCACCTTGTCCCAGGATTAAGTCCCATATTTTAAACAGGGCAAACAGGGCCCTCCACATCTAATGGCTCCCAGATAACTCCTCAAATTCTCCTTTCCAACCCACTGGGCTTTTTTTTCTTCCAAAGCATGCTGCTCTGTATTCTTGTAACTTTGGAATATGCTAACCCTCTGCCCAAACTACCTCCATTTTCCCACTTTATCTAGCAAGCTTAAACTCATCTCAGGTTATGTGTCAGGTGCCTCACAAAACTCTTTGCGATCCCTGAGGCTAGGTTGGACCTCCTAGATCAGACGATATGTCCCTTTCCTAGCACTTCCATGCCTATGCTTGCTTAAGGTCAGTCTCTCCTCCTAGAAGATTAGGCACCCATCAGGGCAGAGAACGGGTCTGACTTTTCACTACTATGATCCTAGTACTAGGCACAAAAAAGTGAATGGTGTGCTCTTTTGTTCATTTATTCATTCATTTATTCACTGAACATGTAAGTAGCAGATCACATAATACATGGAAAACTTTTTGAAAAGTATAATGCAAGAACCAAGTATTTGGAATGTTCTATGCAGAAGATTGCAAAGTCAATTTCAATTCAGTCAACACTTCTGAAAGAAACTCAAAATATTCTCCATAGTATACCCTTTATAATCAAAGGACAATGCTATTATTGTTATACATACTTCAAACAAGTCTTTATATCTTCTTGCTTTTATAATCAAAGGCTAATATTATTATTACTATATGTGATCTCAGACAATTCATTATACTTTCCAGAGGGATGTTAGATGTCCCCCAACTCTACTCCTTGTATTTTCTGGTGCTATATCAAATTTAAATATCCCAGCCCTCATAGAGTCCTGCCAACAATATCCAAATGAATCCATCAGTAAATATTATGACTGAGTAACCTTTATTCTTCGACACACAAATATAATCAAAGTAATATTCTTTCAACTTCTGTTGTCAATGAATGGTAAAAATCACAACTCAAATATTTTATTAAATAACATTTTTTCTTAACTTTTTAAATTAATCAACTAATTAATTAATTATTTTTGGCTGTGTTGGGTCTTCGTTGCTGCGCACGGGCTTTCTCTCTAGTTGTGGCGAGCGGGGGCTACCCTTCTTTGCAGTGTGTGAGCTTCTCATTGTGGTGGCTTCTCTTTGTTGTGGAGCACAGGCTCTAGGCATGCGGGCTTCAGTAGTTGTGGCTCACGGACTCAGTAGTTGTGGCTTGCAGGCTCTAGAACGCAGGCTCAGTAGTTGTGGCGCACGGGCTTAGTTGCTCCGCAGCATGTGGGATCTTCCCGGACCAGGGCACGAACCCATGTCCGCTGCATTGGCAGGCGGATTCTTAACCACTGCATCACCAGGGAAGTCCCTTAACTTTTTATATTGAAGTAAAATGCCCAAATCTCTGAGTGACACTGGATCAATTTTTACAAACATATACAACCTTAAAGCTGCCACACAGATCAAGCAAGAGCATATTATCTACACCCAGAGGCCTCCCTCTGCCCCTTTCTAATCAACCCCTGCTCCCACCCCCACCAAAGATAACCAGTATCCTGACTTCTTTCACCACAGATTAGGTTTTCTTGTTCTTGAACTTCATATAAATGCAATCATACAGTATGTCCTCTTTTATGTCTGGATATGTTTGCTCAATATTATGTGGCTGAGAATTATATATGTTTTTGCATGCAATAATAGTTTGCTGGGGTTTTTTTTCATTTCTGTATAATGTTCCATTGACTATATATGCTACATGCACTTGTCCATTCTACAGTACTATTGACAGACATGTGGATCGTTTCCAATATGAGGCTTTGATGAACAAAACTGCTGTGAGCACTTTTCGGTTTGGATGCACGTATGTCTGAGTTTCCATTGGGTCCAAACCTAGGTGTGAAATTGTTAAACCATAGGGTAAGCTTATGTTCAACTTCAGTAAAAGTTTTCCAGTGTGATTGTGCTAATTTACTGTGTAGGTTTACCCACCCACCAGTAGAGCATGAACGTTCCAGTTGCTCACATCCTCTCTAACACTTGGTATTGTACTGTTTCATTTTATATATATATATATATATATATATACCATTCTGGTATAGATATACCTCTTTACAGTTTTCATTTGTATTTCCCTGGTGAATAATGATGTCAAGCATCTTTTCACGAGCTTGTTAGCCATCTGAACATTCTCTAATATAGCTTCTAGAAGAAGACATAATATTGCCATGACCTTGGGGCAGTCAAAGACTTCTCAAACAGAACACAAAAAAAGGCTATCCATAAAGGAAAAGAGTGATAATGTAGACTCCGTTAAAATTTAAATATTCTGTTCATAAAAGGACACCATTAAAAGAATGAAAAGGCAAGCCACTGAATGAGAAAAGATATTTGCAATCATAGCCAGAATTCTTAAAGAACTCTTGGAAATCAGTAAGAATGAAAACAGACAACTCAATGCAATAGTGAGCAAAAGACTTGAATTAAGTCTTCGTTGTTGTGAAATGTTACAAACATTAAAATATTTTTGACTGTACTTTTTTCTTTTGTGTAATTATGGTCCTTAATAAAGACCGTTCATTCAAGGCAATTTCATTATTTTATATCTTCTCATGATCTTTACGTAAATAAAATCACAAATCAGAATTTAAACAATTCTTTTATGCCATAGTTTGTTCTATATTGGTTTTGAAAATTTGGTTACAATGATTACTTCATCTAGTGCAGCTCCCCACCCACCCTGAGTCCTTATCTGATGAATGAGCTCTCTATTTTTAGGACTTCCAAATGCTCAACAAAAACATGGAAAAGAATGATTGCCCCTCTGCCTTACAAGATCAGGTTCAGATAACGCTCTCCAAGCCTCCAGGCCCTTAGGGAAAGTGTACAACCTCATCTTTTTTCATCTCTCTTGGGACTGCCTCAGAAAGTTGGATTTCCCCCCCAAGCTACCTACAAACTCCCCTTCTCCCCATACACCACCACTACCACCACATTCTTTGAAAATCTTCAAAGCGCCAGGAATGGACAGAGAAGGCAGTATAAGTAGGAAGGGATCTCTGCAGGGAAGGAGGTGGAACAGTGGGAAAGACTAGGGTAGGCGCCAAAGCTCTCTTATCTACAGAAATAACATCTCCCTGCAGTCCCTTGGGGGCTGGACCACAGCCCAGGGTTAAGAAATCTCTATAAGTAAATGCAAATATCCCCTCCCCCTTTTCTTCTCATCTTACTCAATTTTTAAAAAGAAAAAAAATATATTGAATTGAGAACCTGAAGTGGCAAAGCCAACATTGAAAACAGGAGAAGGATATAAAACCCAAATGTCTACTGAACACCTCCCAGATGCCAGGCAGTATACTAGATATTAAATAAATCATTGCCTTCAAGCCACTTAGAGTCTAGTATGGATGAGCAATTGTAACAGGTAGAATAACAGTGACATTTATTTAGTGCTTACACTATACAAAGAATTTTAATATATGTTTTGATATATAATATATAATATATTTAACATAAAATACTATATTCTGATATATAATATATTTAACATATGTTGTAATACACTTATTTTAATAAACTTATTTATTTATTTATTTATATTTTTGGCTGTGTTGGGTCTCTGTTGCTGTGCGTGGGCATTCTCTAGTTGCGGTGAGCGGGGGCTACTCTTCATTGCGGTGCACGGGCTTCTCATTGCAGTGGCTTATCTTGTTGTGGAGCACAGGCTCTAGGCACGTGGGCTCAGTAGTTGTGACTCGTGGGCTCTAGAGCGCAGACTCAGTAGTTGTGGCGCACAGGCTTAGTTGCTCCGTGGCATGTGGGATCTTCCCAGACCAGGGCTTGAACCCGTGTCCCCTGCATTGGCAGGCAGACTTTTAACCACTGTGCCACCAGGGAAGCCCCATGTAATACATTTTAATGTTTTAAATATCTTGAATCTTCAGAGCACATTTATGAGAAATGACATTTTCACCCCCTTTTATAGATGAATAAATTGAGGAATCAGGAGTTTGAATAACCTGCATAAGGTCAAGTGGTTAGGAAGAAGCCAGACTAAGAGCTGGATCTAACACAATTAGAAGGCAATAGAAACAAGTGCATAGATAGTAAAGAATATATAAATTATGCTGGGGGCACCAGAGAGGGGCTTTTAGACCAGCCAGGGGAAGTCAGGGAAGGCTTCCTGGAGGAGGTGATATGTACGCCATCCTGAAGGTTAGGTATGGGATTAGGAAGTCAGGTAAGGGGAAAGCATTCCAGGCACAATTATAGCACCTGGGAAGATACAGAAGGGTGGGATAGCAGACCATGCAGTGTGACTGAGTCACAGGTGGAAGACAGAGCTAAAGGGGGTGGGCAGAACCCTCACCAGGAAGGGTTTGTGTGTCAGCAAAGTCAATGAGAATCCAGAGGAGGATTTTAAGTAGGAATGGATGAGGTCAAATTTGGATGGTGTTGAAGATGATTGCTGAGGGTGGGAGAATGGTGGTAAGGAAGCAGGTGAGGAGGGCATGGGAAGCCAAGGGAAAGAACTATTATAGAAGTAAGAATATTTTGACTTTCTTCAGAACTGTACACCACCCAGGGGTGTGGACTTCCTAGAGCAAGCAAGACCCAGCCCACCACCAGCTGTGGCTAAGCCAGCTTCATCCTAGTTCCTGACCCTGCAAACAGGCACAGAAGCCATCTCCCATCCTTGCCTCAACCCACCATATCCTTCACCCTGCACTATGTTATAAGCTCCATGAGGTAAGGACATTTTAGCATCATGCACATGCAGCAAGATGTATGACCAAGGGCCTAGACTTTGGAGTCAAAGAATCCTGGGTGTGAATTTCAGCTAAACCATACCAGATATGTAGCCCCTTGGCTTCCTTGCTGTAGTGTGTGAATAATAACATAGAGCCGATTAAGCACTAGTGGTCTTATAGGTAAAGTCTGCTTTGTTAATTGTAGCCTTTATTGTTCTTATTATTATACAGATCCCTTATGATTTGGTCCCTACCTACTACTCCAAGTTCACCTCCTACCAAATATCCCTTTGCCATGTACTTTACATTCCCATCAATATCACACTGCTCATGTGTTATCAGATATGCTATTTGGTTTCACGTACTCATGCCTTTTACATACTATTCTCAATGCCTAAAAATACCATAACTCCCTTGCTTGTCATGCAAATTACATTTCTATTTGTCTTTCAAAACCCATCTCAGGCATCATCTCCTCAAGGAAGCACTTCCTCATATTCCATCTCCCAGTTAGTCCCTCTACTGTGCTTTCTCTGTGTCTTGCATCTTTTTTTTTTTTTTTAATTTTTTGGCCACACCAAGTGGCATGCAGGATCTTAGTTCCCCAACAAGGAAGTGAACCCATGCCCCTTGCAGTGGAAGCTCGGAGTCTTAACAACCAGACCGCCAGGGAAGTCCCTGTGTCTTGCATCTTAAATGTGTTTCTATTTTTTCACTTCCCTCTGATGATGTCTTACAGTATACTTCTCTGATTGTTTACCTGTCTCCAAGTGCCCAGTCCCTTGTGGGCAGGGGTTGTATCTTATTTATCTCTGTACCCTTTAGCACAGGGCTCAGTGTCTAGGATCTAGTAAGGAAGGGATCAATCTATTGAATGAATGATATGACAGGGAGCATCAGTCTAAACAGACACAGGTTTTTGGTAGTGTCAGTCCTCAAGATAAGGATAACAGGAGAATAACTGGCTTAGGGGTTAAGTTCATCCAATGAAGGTCTAGCAGGCAGTTTATCACATGTGACTACAAGTGTGATGAGCGATAAGGGCCTGATGCAGTTTTGAGAGCCCAATCCATGTCTATATGATAGATGAAGCTGTTATTTTGGTTATTGATGCCCAAGAACTATGAATAGAGTGAGAAAAGGAGAAAGCCAAGGACTCCTGAGGACTCCTTTTCATTTCAAAAGTCAGCCAAAGGAGGTGAAAGAGATTAAAAGATGAGCAGCTTTAAATGAAGGAGGAGAACCAATGAAAAGGAAAAAACCAAAGGAAGACAGAATTTCAAGAGATGTCAATACTCCACAGGTGGGGGCTTCCCTGGTGGCACAGTGGTTAAGAATTTTCCTACCAATGCAGGGGACATGGGTTCAAGCCCTGGTCCGCGGAGCAACTAAGCCCATGCACCACAACTACTGAGCCTGCACTCTAGAGCCTGTGAGCCACAGCTACTGAGCCCGTGTGCCACAACTACTGAAGCCCATGTGCCTAGAGCTCTTGCTCCGCAACAAGAGAAACCACCACAATGAGAAGCCCGTGCACTGCAACAAAGAGTAGCCCCTGCTCACCGCAACTAGAGAAAGCCCGAGCACAACAACGAAGACCCAACGCAGCCAAAAATAAATATAAATAAATAAATTTATATTAAAAAAATACTCCACAGATGCAAGTGGATATGGTTTTGGCAAAATGGAGGTCATTGGGAAATTTAGTGGAAACAACTTCAGCAAATAGCAGAGGGATGGAGTGGTTGGGATTGCAGATTACTAGGGAGAAGGGATAAAAGGAGTAAGTGGAAGATCCACCTGCCTGCTCATTCAGTTGAAGCACTTTCTTACCGACTTAAGGATTTTAAGGCAATATTTGTGGTTTCTCAAAGGACAGTCAACAACTCTAGAAGTCCAACTCATAGTGCTAGCAAAGGCCTAACACACTGTAGGCACTCAATATTTGTGGAATGAATGAATTAATGAGTGGAACTGAAAGAAATTAAGGGCAAAGTCTTACTCCAACTCCACTTGGCCTGGGGGCTCTTTCAGCTTTTTTTGTTCCCAGAACAAGGCAGTTCCTAGCTCTGTCTCATTCCTTCCCATCCTCTCCCACCCATTACCCTGTCAGGGTAGGGCGTCTGGCTTCAAAACGTTTTTAAATGTCCATACTTTGGTAAATTTTGTTGCATTGAATTATGACCCAGACTCCCCAGGATTAATCAGATAAACCCACCTAATCAGTTAACTATGAGTTTTTACTTCTCCCTAACTTGAAGTTTTAATCCCCTTTTGTCTCCAGAAGCCCTTAAAAGGAAAGCTGGAAAAAAATCAGTAGGGCTTTTCCTATCCCCACAGTTATTTCCCTTCCCCCACTCCACTTTGACTCTCCAAACTCTGCAACTCCTCCCACAATACAAGCAGGAAGATGTGCTTTTGAGGCGGGCTGATGAATGAGGAGACTTCTCTGCCAGCCCCTTTGCTTACGTGTTAGGGGAGAGCTGCACCAGGACTGGCTGAGACCAGGTTCAGCGACCTTCTGCCTTGTTAACTTGTTTTATTGCTTGTGTCAAGATGATCCTGGGAAAATTGCTTGTGTCACCTCCTAGGCCTAAGGGAAGATCTCTGGCTGCTGAAACTGCTCACCCCATCCAGCCACCATCCCAGGTTACCCTTTTGTTCCCTAATCCCAGTTTGCCTTCCTTGGCTTGCTGCTAGGAGCTAAATGGCTCAGGGGATTTCTTCCGTGGATGGTGTTGTTGTTGGTATTGAGCTTTGTTTTGTCTTTCTCCTAATTTGGAACAGATGGAAGGAGGAAATGAAAAACATTTGACTTCTCTTTGGTAAATTTCAAAGAGAGAGTGGAAGCAAATAACCATTCAGTAAACAAGTATTTAATGCACGTTGAGGAGCGTTTTGGTGATCCAGATTAGTCCTGGCCAACAGAATGAGTGAGTCATGAATGCTATTAAAATGTTTTAGTAGACACATTATAAAAAAAAAATAAAAAATAGCAATGTTAATTTTTATAACAGGGACTTCCCTGGTGGAGCAGCGGTTAAGACTCCACGCTCCCAATGCAGGGGGCCCGGGTTCGATCCCTGGTCAGGGAACTAGATACCACATGCATGCCACAACTAAGAGTTCACATGTCACAACTAAGGAGCCCTCGAGCCACAACTAAAAAGGGGCCCTTGAGCTGCAACTAAGGAGCCCGCCTGCTGCAACTAAGACCCGGTGCAACCAAATAAATAAATATTAAAGAAAAAAAATGTTTAAAAAATTTTTTAAATATAATTTATTTAAACTAATATTTCCAGAATATTATCATTTCAACATGTAATCAGTATAAACTTATCAATATGATATTTTCATACTAAATCTTCAAATTCTGACATGTATTTTATACTTTAAGCACATCTCAATTCAGACTAGCCACATCTCAAGTTCCCAGTAGCCACACGTGGGTCTAGTGGTTACCATACTAGACAACACAGATCTAGATAGAAATCTCTCTTGCCGTCATACAAGTGGGAAAGTTAGAAAATAAATATGTAAAGAGATTAATAAAGAAGATGATTTTAGATTATGAGAAATGCTAGAAGTGAAATAATCGTGATGAGATAGCCACTGAGGGGTAGGGATGGGGAGTATTGCTACTTTAGATGAAGTCATCGTAGGCCTCTCACGGGAAGCATTGCAGTGGGTACCTGCAAGGTAAAAATGGACCAGCCAGGTGAAGAAGTGAGCAGAGCATGCCAGGCAGAGAGCGCTGTCAGAGCAAAGGCCCCTAGGCGTCAAATGCTTGGCAAGTAATGTTTTCGGTGTGGCTAGAGGGCAGTGTCAGTGGGGGAGAGCGGAGTGAGAGGACTTTGAAGAGGTGAGCAAACCCCAGAGCACATGGGGCTTGTAGGCCTTGGAGGAGAGCTGGATGTAATTCTAGCTGAGATGGGATTTAAGCAGGGCAGTAATATGATCTAATTTGCACTTATAAATGATTTCTCTATCATCTGCATGGAGAATTAATTAGAAATTAGCAAGAGAGATGCACAAAAACTAGTTGGAGGAGGTAATCTGGTTGACTAGATGAGAGATGGCAGAAGCTTGGCTAGGGTGATGGCAGTGAGGGTAAACAGATAGAAGGGACTTCAGGACAAGCTTTGAAGGTGGGACTGCCAGACTTGCTAATAGACTGGTTATGAGGGGTGAGAAGGAGAGAAAAATCAAGAATGTCACCTATGACTTTGTCTTGAGCACATGGCTTCCTTCCCCCTCTCATCCCTAGCCCTGGCCTCTGTTAACCCACATCCCCAGAATTTCCCATCTCCCTAAGACTTTAGCCAGAAAACTAGCTTTCCTGGGCTTTGAACAGGAATTTGTCTCCAGAATTTCAAGCCAGCATATGCATCACTCCTCTCTGTTGGCTTGTGCTCATGCACTCCTGAAATCTTTAAGGAATTCCTGAGCTCCCATGCCAGGACTACATTCCTTCCTTTTTTTTTTTTTTTTCTGGCCGTGCCTCAGGGCTTGCAGGATCTTAGTTCCTCGAGCAGGGATGGAACCCCGGGCCCCCCAGGCAGTGAAAGATCGGAGTCCTAACCATTGGACCACCAGGGAATTCCCAGGACTACATTCCTGAGTGGAGTGTGTCTGTGCATTGTGGCCAGTGAAGTGCAGAGAAGACGGCCCCATTCAAATCACTCAGTATTGAGCAGGTGAACCAGCCTAAACTGGCATGTGAAATTGTCCTAACGATCAGAAAAAGGGTAGAAATTTCTTCTAGGGGTGAGTGTCAGCCAACAATGCATTCAAAATAAGGGGTCAAAGGGAATTCCCTGGTGGTCCAGTGGTTAGGACTCGGTGCTTTCACTGCCTGGGGTCTGGATTCAATGCCTGGTCTGGGAACTAAGATTCCTCAAGCCGAGCACTGTGGCCAAAAGAAAGAAAACAAACAAACAAAAAGGGTCAGAAAGGCAAGCCTATGTGCACCGCACTGAAGAACAGCTGTAATAACAAAAGATGCTGGTCTTGTTTAAGACATAAATAAGATCCTAAGGAATGGATTTCCTAACAGCACTTCCTTATTTACTCCAAGCAAATGTTAAGCCTTAGTACACTTGATATGGAATTCACAGAATCATTTAAATCATGTCATGGCTTGAAAACTAAGGGAGGGTTTGGCTGCGTATATGTGGGTCAAGGAAATGAGGGGTGTTTACAGAAATCTGGGTTAATAGGCACAACATAAAAAAGAGGGAGAACTGGATGGTGGCAAATGCCTGAGCCCTACCCTTGTTCCCTGACGCCTGGGACGAGGCTGGTGGGAGGCATGCCACATAGCAGCTACACCAAAATCGAACTAATGGCATTTTTGCTGCCCAGAAATAAGTACCCCCAACAGATGGCATTTCCCAGGAGAACTGAATAGGAGGCATAATGGGCCTGCGTTTAAATCCTGGAATTGACTGAGTCACAATAGCAATGAAAAAAGAGTCCCTGTTCAGTTTATCTTTCAGGCTCTCTCCCTGGCCCCTCAACACACACACACACACACACACACACACACACACACACACACACACACCCCTAGTCCAGGAACCAATGCTGCACGGACTTACAAGATGGGAGGACACTGTGCCTAATTATTTCAGTCTGTGCCATGACACTTTCTCAGCAATGGGCATAAATCCTGGGCCTGGCTCTCCAGAAATAACCAATAGCTTCCTGGGAAGGAAGTCTTTCTTTCCAGTTCAGGCACATTTCCTTTTCTGACTCATTTTTGTTTGTTTTTTTTAATATTTATTTATTTATTTGGCTGCATTGGTTCTTAAAAAAAATAAATTTATTTACTTTATTTATTTTTATTTTTGGCTGCATTGGGTCTTCGTTGCTGTGCGTGGGCTTTCTCTGGTTGCAGCGAGCAGGGGCTACTCTTTGTTGCGGTGCACAGGCTTCTCATTGCAGTGGCTTCTCTTGTTGCGGAGCACGGACTCTAGGCACGCGGGCTTCAGTAGTTGTGGCATGCAGGCTCTAGAGCGCAGGCTCAGTAGTTTTGGTGCACAGGCTTAGTTGCTTCGCGGCATGTGGGATCTTCCCAGGCCAGGGTTCGAACCCATGTCCCCTGCATAGGCAGGCAGACTCTTAACCACTGTGCCACCAGGGAAGCCCTGCATTGGGTCTTAGTTGCGGCACACAGGATCTCCATTGCGGCATGCGGGCGTCTCTCTAGTTGCGGCACGCAGGCTCTAGAGCACACAGGCTTAGTTGCCCCGTGGAATGTGGGATCTTAGTTCCCCGACCAGGGATGGAACCCAAGTCCCCTGAGTTGGAAGGTGGATTCTTAAGCACTGGACCACCAGGGAAGCCCCTCCTTTTCTGACTCTTTCCCATGCTTTTGCTGGGGGACTGAGGAGGATGATATTGTCTAAGGGAGACCCCCCAAAGCTAACTCATTTCTAAGGCTAATAATACCATGACCTGAAGTCCATCCTCAGAGAGACTCTCAGGAAAAGGGAATGTCACTTCCCCACCAGATCCAAGATACGAACGGATGGGAGGGAGACATGGAATAGAGGATGGCGTTATGAAGAAAGGAACAGAGAAGCCATCAACGAGTTCAAACCAATTCAGACTCCCTTTGGACCACCGATAGGACTTTAGGTACTGACCTGGTAACCTTAATTGTACATCATCATTAACCTTTCATTTACACCCTCCAGATGATATCCATAACCTTCCCCAACTTCTTTTTTTTTTTTTTTTAATTTCCTATACTTGTGTTTTCAAAGTGTAATGACCATGCACTCCAGTTTCATCGACAGAGTCTGTTTTTCTTTTAATCAGAATTGGCCTTTCAGTTGGCAGTGTGACACTTTCCCTAGAATTAGTAAGGACTGAACATTCTAATCCACTGACCCCCCCCCCAACAGCATTCTGATAATATTGTGTGCACGTGCATGTGTAATCTGAGCCAGGCCCTTGGATCTAATCTAGTGCCTGGAGAACAGGGACCCAGAAATCAGGTGTCCTAGAGTTGGATTGCCGCTTTGCCATTGAGTTGTAACACTTTCAGCAGGTCACTCCTTTCTACTACCAACCCCCAAAGCTGAATTTAGGAAAACACCAATTCAAAACTAGCAACAATTCTATGAGTTTGTTCAGGATTGGAAATGGGGGCGGGGGGTTAACTCACTTGTATATATATATATTTTTTTCTTTTTGGCCGCACCACATGGCATGAGGAACTTCCCAAACCAGGGATCAAACCTGTGCCCCCCTGCAGTGGAAGAGCAGAGTCTTAACCACTGGACCACCAGGGAAGTCCAACTCACTTGCATTTTTAAACAATAGAGGTGCACACGTGAAAATCCACTCAGCGGTGCACAAGAACCTGATCTGAGATAAAATTGTGAACAATATCCTCATTATGAGACTCCACAAAGTTTAAAAATTCACCAAAGCTTCTCGGTGGTTTGCCTTTCTGGGGCTTTCAGATCATTTAGTCTTGCACAAGCAGCGGTTGTAATCAGCAGGGAGATTCTGCAAGGGGAAGTACGTGGCTGATCCTAGCCAAACAGACTTGTCTTTCATTTCTAGAGACCTGGAATTATCCTGCCTGCCTGGGAGGCTGGGAGGAATGAAGGGTTAATCTAATCAGCCTGGCTGCACAAAGCAACCCTGTTAACGTGGAGAAGAGTCAGGAGACTTAGGGACTTAACTACATACCTTCAAATTACAACTGAGAAGTCAAACTGAGTCTGCTTCCAGTGGGGTTTGGCTTTCTCAGTTGAGGAAACCTCTATGTTTGAGTCCAGAGAGAAAGACAAAGTCTAGCTAGACCAGTAGTTCTGAACCTGTTCAGGTGTTATTTCATGTTATTATTTGCTTATTATTTATCATTTGCCTCCCTCACTAGAATGTAAGTGCTATGAGAGTAGGGATCACATCTGTTATATTTCTATTATATTCTCTGGGCCTAGTAGAGTACCTCACACACAGTAGGCACTTGAAAAATATTTGCTGAATGAAAGATTAATGAATGCATTACTTAGCCTTTTTTGAGGTCCTGGGCCCCTTTTTTTAAATTGGATGAAATTTATAACTCCTCTCTCCATTAAAAAAATTATATATATAATTGAATCGTCCCATGCAAAGACTTTAGTTTCCAAAGGATATTCCTGCATCACCCATAACACTTGATATCCCTCAAAAGCACATAAACAAAAGCTCTTTTGTCACTGCATTCTCCACAGAAGCAATTCTGAAGAGGACCAAGATTGGGACTAGGGTCTCCTGACTCCTGGGCTAAGATGTCTGAAAGTGGCCCTTGGATGACCAAAGGATTCTGGGTCACCTGTGGACACAGACCAAGTAAAAAGAGACCCTCGGTGAAAGGGAAAAAAATAATCCTAAGTTTGTGACTCAGAAAACTTGAGTTGAAACACAGGTCTTACCCCTTACTAGCTGTAGTATCATAGCCATAACAGATCTCTCTGGACCTTGTTTTCTCATGTGAATTAAGAGGTGTGGCCTAGGCCCAACATCCCATAATATAATAACTTGTGAACCAGGCCAGTGGAGCAGCTGGCAGAGTTGCTATGTAGTTCAAACATCTGTCTCATGGCAGAGCTCCCTCACTCTGGCGAGAGCACAGTCTTTGCTGAAGCAGGAGAGATTCTATGTAAGACACTGGGAAGAACTCTAAACTACAGAAAGACTGTGAGACACTGAGTCAGGCATCTGGGTGATGGTGGAATCTCCCTCTGAAGGAGCATCAGGATGATGGCTGACACAGCTCTCTGATGATCTACTCCCAGAACCGCCTGGAAAGGAGTCATCAAGTCAGAATGTCTCCAAAATCTACCCAACCTTTTGATTGTTAGAGAAACCCTAGGCTTACCTTTGCCACAAATAAGATCTTAAGTGCAAAGTTCCTGACAATTTTTTCTAATTTTTTGGAACAGAATATTGGTTCTCTTGAGGTGTTTTTCTTCTGGTCAGTTCTTAAAACAAAGAAGCCTGGTAGAAAGCAACATGGGTTGAGGCCCTACCTGACAGTCCTTTCCATTTCCTATCTTGTTTAATCCTAGAGCAACCCTGCAAGGCACGTTTTTCCATACCAATTTTATAGATAAGAAAACTGAGACTCAGAGAAAGAAAGTAACTTGCTGTTACATAGCGAGGAAATAGAATTTAAATCCACGTCTGTCTGGCTTGGAAATAGTTTCTACAACACCTGGCTGCCAGTGGGCAGGAGCTAAGTGCTGGTTGGGCAACAGAGGGGTTTCCAGGCCTCAGGTAGTGTTGCATACAAAGCACACTTTCCTCCTTCTTCTCACTGAGGACCAGTGTGCACTCTGTATCTGGAGTCTTCTCTGTTTAATCTTCTCCTGAGTTATTATCTCTGAGTCTCCTCCTGAAAACAATGGACTTTCAGACCCCAGCACATAGTTGGAATGCAAAAATCTGAGAAAAAAAAAAAAGAAAGAAAAAGAAGAAGAGACAGTGAATTTGTGAAAAGATGCTCAAACTCATTAGAAATCAGGGAAATAAATGCAAATTGAAATCACAGTGAGAGGGCACTTCTCACCCACTACAAAGGCAAAAGTTTAAAAGACTGATGATACCCCATGTGCAGTGAGGATACTGAACAAAGGGAACTAATGTATACCAATGGAAGAATAATATTCGTACCATCATGTTGGAAAACAATTAACCTTATCTTGCAATGCTAAATGTGCCTATAACCTTTGACTCAGCAATTGTTAACTAGAACATGTTACATATATTCTTCTGTATGTATCAACCATTTAATAATAAAAATATTTTAAAATAAATAAATTAATCTATGATATACATAGACAATGAGGGACTATGGGACTGAGGGGTTCACAGAAGCCTTGGATGAAGAGGTTCCCAGTAGAGAGGGGTCAGCCATGGAACAGAGCAACATAAAGTGTCCTACAGAGAGACTAAACTCACCAACCTGGTCTCATTCATTATGAATATGGATGCCAGATAAGACACAGGATGCCCAGTAAATTTGAATTTCAGATAAACAAAGAATAGTTTTTTAGTGTGAAGCCTATTCCTTGTAATATTTGGGATGTACTTATACTAAAAATATTTAAGCTACAAAATTAATTATCTATCATAAATTCAGGGCTTCCCTGGTGTCCCAGTGGTTAAGAATCCACCTGCCAACACAGGGGATTGGGGTTTGTGCCCTGGTCCGGGAAGATACCACATACTGCGGAGCAACTACGCCCCTGTGCCACAACTACTGAGCCTGCGTGCTGCAACTACTGAAGCCTGAGTGCCTAGAGCCCGTGCTCCACAACAAGAGAAGCCACCGCAATGAGAAGCCCGCACACTGCCACAAAGAGTAGCCCCACTCACCGCAACTAGAGAAAGCCTGCGTGCAGCAACGAAGACCCAACACAGCCAAAAATAAATAAATAAATAAAACAAATAGAAAAAAAATTTAAAAATAAGAAAATGAAAAATACTTGGCATTCTATATTTTTATTTGCTAAATCTAGCAACCCTAATAATGAACCTCTTATTACTTGTAAGGGAAAGGTCTTTTCGCCCATAAATCAAAACCAATTTTTCAGCGTATAAAGAGAACCTTTTCATAATGGTAGGACTTCCTTGCCAATGGGGAATAGAATAGGACTGTTAAGAGTTTGAAGTGTGAATCAGGCATAATTGGGTCTGAGCCCTAGCTCGGCCACTTGCTAACTGTGATCTAGAGTAAGTTATTTACTCTTTCTATGTGTTGGTCTCTTGATCCGTATAATGAAGTGCCTGCCTCATTAGGGCTGGTGTGAGTATTAAATGAGGTAGGATGCATTGCATGTGCTCAGCAGGGTGTCAGACACAACATTATGTGCCCTCGATAATATGAATCACTCTTATCCATGCACTGCGTCCCTTTAAAACTAAACACTAGGGACTTCCCTGGTGGCGCAGTGGTTAAGAATCCGCCTGCCAATGCAGAGGACACAGGTTTGAGCCCTGGTCCAGGAATATCCCACATGCCACGGAGCAGCAAAGCCCATGCACCACAACTACTGAGCCCACGTGCTGCAACTACTGAAGCCCGTGTGCCTAGAGCCCATGCTCCGCAACAAGTGAAGCCACTGCAATGAGAAGCCCACACACCACAACGAAGAGTAGCCCCCACTCGCCGCAACTAGAGAAAGCCCGCACGCAGCAACAAAGACCCAACACAACCAAAAAATAAATAAATATTTTAAAATATAATAATAAATAAATAAACACTAGAACAGATTGATAGCATCTTGGTGGCCAAGACATCATTCTCATTTCTGGGATATTTAGGACAAAATCAGAGGCAGGAGCTCCCCCCTACCCACCCACCCCCTCCTTCAACCAAATGACTCATTGTCTGACAGCTGGAAGGCAGAAGAAAGGACTAGATGACCTACAAAGTCCTCCCAGCCCTAGCATTTAGTGGTGTCTATGTCCTGAGCAATCTTAGGTTCCTGATAGCCACCCTTCTTTGCAGCTGTAACTGAGGAACATGTCAAGTTGTGTTCTGCCTGGTATGAGTCAGTCCCAACATGGGGATTCACTTTGAGGCTCTAAACCACATATTCATACCCCTGCTCTGGGAAATGCACTTTCCCAGGCTTTTAAATTCTTGTTCATACGTTGTTATTACTTTAGATCCAGAGAAAACAACATACATGATTAGATGAGGACTTGGTTGAGAGTTTAGAGACACAAACTTCAACAACCTCAATCACCCACAAAACTCTCTTGTCTCTGTGTCTTTTCCCCTTTCCTTGCTCTTATCCTCCCTACCCCCTCCGTCACTCGATCTCTATACTCTACCTTAAAAATGATTTTTACTACTGTAGTCACGGGTATAATTAACAGTTCCCATCACTGCATATTTTTTTAAGATTTTTTAAATTAATTAATTTATTTATTTGGCTGCATCGGGTCTTAGTTGCAGCATATGGGATCTTCATTGTGACATGTGGGATCTTTCATCACGGCACGCGGGCTTCTCTTTAGTTGTGACACACAGGCTCCAGAGTGCTCAGGCTCAGTAGTCGCGGTCCGCGGGCCTAGTTGCCCCACGGCATGTGGGATCTTAGTTCCCCAACCAGGGATTGAACTCGCATCCCCTGCATTGAAAGGCAGATTCTTAACCACTGGACCACCAGGGAAGTCCCCGTCATTGCATATTAACTTTAAGAATGTGGTTAACAAATAATTGATACTTGATAATATTCCCAATGATAAAAAAGTCTACATTTATCCCACTGTCACAAGAATAAGGAATAAACTATCTAGAACAAACACTGCCATGCTTTTCATCAGCGGTTCCATAGCATCGAATGACATGAAACTATGAGGCCCAGCATTTAAACTCAGCCATCACCTCATGAGAGATGGAGTTACACAGGGGCTTCAAATGATGTCGGAGTCCTGGTGGGTTTTCCTGTTCCTGGGGTATTCCACACCTTGCTCCATGTCCCCCTTTCTCCATCATAGAAACCTCAAACATTATAATTTTGGCAGACTTATTTTGGCAGAGTGCTCAGAAATGCATCAAGCATGTTTTCAATAACTTTAGGTTTTAGGATAAGCAGCCTTTATTTGCAGGCGGTCATCTCATCCCTATCTCAGCCCACCCTGTGCACCCACGAATATGACCAAGCTGACCAAGTCCTCAGCACGATCCAGAGGATGCTCCAGCTCAAAGTTTCCAAAAAGTGTCATGTCATGCATGCCATGCTTCAGGGAGAGCTGCAGCAGAACTTGTGACATTGCCTAACAAACTCTATTCCCACCTCTAGCCTGGAGCAGTAGAAAGGGGCAGTGTTGTGATGAAGAGTCCTGTGCAAGAGCTCAGCATTTGGCCTCCATCTTCTTTGACAGGATGGGTCAGGACAATGCCTGAGGTCCCTCCTTATTTTGACATTCTAGGCATCCGCTGTGTCATGGAAGAGGAAGCTCTCCCCTTACTCCCAGATGCAGATTCTGATGGCTTTGTATTGTTACCTCTCTCAAATGAACAATATTTTGTTATCCTTTCCTCTTTCATTGAGAGAAAGGAAAGAAGGAAGGAAGGAGAGAGGGAAGGGAGGAAGGAAGGAAGGAAAGAAGGGAGGGAGAGAGAGAAGGAGGGAGAGAGGGAAGAGAGAGAAAAGCTCTTGGAAACAAAATTAAAAATCACAAAATAGAGCCATGCTTTTTAGTGTTGGTTGGTTGCTGGGGGTAGGGGGTGCAGTGCTCCCCTGCAATTCAGGGGCTGGGTAAGTGGCATTACATCCTATAAGCCATGACTCTTTGACCCCACTTGGTTATCACATCCCACTTGTTTATTCAAAGTGAAATGTGGAACCCAGACAACTTGCCAGGTGGTGTCAGAGGTCTCCAACAGGTTAGGAGACAAGGCACCCCATTCTTCCCCACTCCTGCCCCCAAAAGGTTTGGGCCTATCAGCCTCTGCTTCCTAATCTAAAAACACCATTTCCTAGCGGAGTTTCACTAGGATGACTAATGGAAACATCACCCATCAGCCCCAGATGGGTGCTTTGTTACAAGAATATAATAAGACACTGAGAAGTATTTGATTTAAGAAAAGGCAGAACAATCCTTCCAAACACAGGGACATTTTAGTGTCCTTCCTCTTCCCACCAACAGTCAGAAGTGGAAAGCAGATTTTGCTGAGGGGTTTGGGGAAGGGTTTTCTCCTCGTTTCCATCACCACAGTTAAATAAACCGTCCCCAAACTGCAGTGACTACAGCAATGTTAATCATTACTGGAAAATGAAGACAAAATCACTTAGCCACGGGATCTAAGCAACCAGGGGTGCAACATTCAAATCCACTTAGCTCAAAAGGATTTCAAGAGGAAAATTCCACTTGCTGTTCCCTAGGCCAGCACTTTCCTGGCTGCCTATCACTTATGCCCAGAGCTTCCTCCTCCTCCACCCACCTGAACTGCCCCATTAAAAAGCAGTCCCGGGCTTCCCTGGTGGCGCAGTGGTTGACAGTCCGCCTGCCAATGCAGGGGACACGGGTTCGTGCCCCGGTCTGGGAGGATCCCACATGCCGCGGAGCGGCTGGGCCCGTGAGCCATGGCCGCTGAGCCTGCGCGTCCGGAGCCTGTGCTCCGCAACGGGAGAGGCCACAACAGTGAGAGGCCCACGTACTGCAAAACAAACAAACAAACAAAAAGCAGCCCCTGTGCCCCACCCAGGCAGCAATTAATGTCATACCTTGGGGCAGCTTCACATCTGGAAGGAAAGAGAACTGAAGTGGTCATTCTGGATACTTCCTCTCCTGCCTATCTAGGGATTGAGGCTGGAGGCAGCCTTGCGTGTGTGTGTGTGTGTGTGTGTGTGTGCGCGCACGCGCGTGTATCAGATTGGTCTTGTATGCCTACATGAAGTTGCCATCACCAACAAAACAAAATTCCTCTCTTTGAAGAAAGAAGGCATTCAAAAGCAGTGCTTCTCTAAGTATGTGCCACAAAACATGTGTTATAAGCAAAAATGCTCTTTGGTCCTATTTCCCAAGACTGAGTTTAACAATCTTAAGTTGATTTCTTGACCACAAGACTTCTCAGACATGTCCTGTGGATCTCTGAGAAAGGGATATGGCTTTCAGAATCCTCTCATTTCATCTGACTATGGAAGGCTTTTGTCATGGTGTGACTCTATGGAACAAATATTCTTCAGAGTACCCTTTGGGAAAAGCTGACTTTGGATGAAGATGGGAATTCCCCCTTTTTCCATTTTTTAACCTTTGGGTTAGGTCTTTGGGGATTGTTGGAGGCAGAACTCATTTAGAGCACAAATCACCACTGCAAGTCAAGAGTATGATGGGTGTACAGTTTGGGAGCCTACAAACCATTATTTAGCCCTGCTTGTTCTGGCAGCTGAGGAAGGAAAGATCTGTTTATCCACCATGGCTTCCTCATTGGAAAAGCAGCCTTTTATCTCCGAAGTCCAGGATCTCTGAGTAGAAAGAGACCCAACCATTGTCCTGGAGCCCCTTACCTTTTCCACGGTAACTCTGAGGTCAACTTGTCTTGATTTCTCCTCTCCCTCAACATGAACTCCCCCCTCCCAGGCTCCTCCTGTGACTGGTCAACAGATACATTTTAATGGGGTACAGATGGGGGTGCGCAGTGTCTCTCAAACTATGGTCCCTGGACCAGCAGCATTTGGAAACTTGTTGGAAACCCCTCAGCTCATTCAGATGTTCAGAATCAGAAACCTTGGGAGTGAAGGTCAAATAATCTTGTGTTAAAAAGCCTTTCCATGGATTCCCTTACATGCTGAAGTTTGAGAACCCCTGTGTTGAGGAATCCTCTTTTACATTTTCGTTCACTCATTCTACAAATATTTGCTGAAGGCCTTGGCTAGAGTAATGTTCAAGACAGACAAGGTCCTTAACTAGAAGGAAAGGACATTAATGGGAGAAGCAGCAATAAACAAATAAACCAGATAATTAAACACTGCTGTGAGCGTGACGAAGGAAATAGGCTCGTAGGCAAATAAATGAGGGGGGTGAATTAGGTCAGCAAGGGCTTCTGTAAGTTGGTAACATCTAAGCTGAGATCTGCAGCATGAGGATAAGCCATCCTTTTAAGGAACCAGAAGAAGAACTATTCAGACAGCAGGGGCAGCAATGTCAAATGTCAAACCACCAAGGAAAGAAAGAGCGCAGGGTTTCAGAGGACAAGAAAGAAGGCAGAGAGGTAGAAATATACTAGGGGCTTGGCACGGTCGGCTGCAGTCAGATTGCAGTTAGATTTTACTCCGACAGCAGTGGGAGCTCACGAAGGGAGTCATGTAGGCTGGTTTCTGTTCTGGGTGCATTGCAAGAACCAAGGATGTGTTCAGCTATTGGTTTTGCTCCTGGGTCTGACCCTTAAAACAGACAAAAAGCCCAAAACATAGTATTTAATTTCAGATGGGTTTCTTCTAGGAACAAACTACTTTCCTTAGTTCTTGCTATGGTGGGCCAAGGGTAAACAACCTCTTTTAAGACTCACTGAGCCAAACAGGCAATTTGATCATGAGGACAGTAAATCACTAGGGGGAAAGCCTACATGCTGTGTTTCAAAGCCACAAGAGGAAATTCAGATGGCACCCCTTCCCCTTCACCTCTGCCTCTTAAACACACATTTTTCAGCACATGGCACCCAGCCTGCCTTTGAACTTATATCTTACAAATTTTTCTTTCAGGTAGAGTCCTGGGCTCTTCCTGCACTCTTCTAGTTGCCAGTTACAGACCCTTCTCCCTGCCATATAAGTCAGGTGCACACCTGCACTGTTCTCTGGGTGTGAGCATATGAGAATGCTTCCTAGAGCTGGGAGACCCTTAACATAAAGGAGACTCAGAAGTCCTAGATGTTGTGTGATACCAGAACCAAGCCACTTACACTCCCAGAATTTTTGCAAAATGGCCTGCAGTGTACTTCATTCATTCATTCGTCCAATTTTTATTAAATGACTCTTATGTTCCATGGACTATGATAGTCACTGGGAGACAAAACTAATAAGGCACATCCACACCACACAGGAGCTGCATTTTCGGTTGGGAGACACACAGTGACACTTGCTGGAGCTGACTCATGCAGACAAATGCTATACAAATGCTGGTGGTTACATTTTCAGGAATTTTAAGAGCCAGTTGTTAAACACAGCCATTATTTTTAAAATTATATAAACTTACCATTAAGTAAATTATATTACAAGCAAAAGTAGTACTCATCACTTCCTAATTACTTATAGCTTCATTTTGGTCTTTTACTATTTACTACATTTCACTGTTATCTATGCTCCTGTGATGACTTACCTGTACTGTGTCTATGTGGTACAAGTATGTATAATGCTATGCTCCCATGCATCTCTTTCCAACTCTTCATTCAACATCACCCTAAAACCCTGAATTTTCCATGGTGGGAGAATTTACACCATGGAAATTGGCAAACACTACAAATCAGTGCTTCATTTCTTGTTTGGTTGGCTGTCAGACCTGAGCGATGGAGAAAATGTTAAGAATGCAGATAAAAACTCAAAGTGTCTCATGTCTATAGCTACTACATTGTAAATGGCACAGAAAATTGAGGAAATATTCTTCCAGTACTCAAAAGTTATCATCCATTTCAGCAAAGTCATCAGCAAACGAACAAATGAAGTCCTAATGTCTTTATTATTTTACTTTTTCTTATTAATTAATGTAAGGCTGGCTATGCATTCAAGATTCTGCAGACAATAAAAAACATTCTGTGAGAATCAATTTGGCTACATAGAATTCACATAAGGAGACTGAATATTTTATTATTATTTATAGATTATGTGTTATATACCCTTTATATCAGTAAAATTTGTAATAAATTTATATGCAGGTAGATAGATGATAGATGGATAGATAGATAGATAGGTAGATAGATAGAAAGATAGCCATGGAAATCCAGTTAGTAACCAGCTACCAGCACACGACTGGCTCAGACATTGCCAACATTTGTGCCAACATGATGTGACAAGAGCTGTGACAGTGTATGTGCAAGGGAAAGATATGTCAGGACAGAGAGGTGGGCAATAACTTTACTTGGAGCCTTTGGGGAAGGCATCATAGAGGATGCCTTTAAGTTTTATCTTGAGGAAAGAATGAGAAGTTCTTAAATAAAATAAGGAAGGGAATTCCAGGGAAAGAAACCCCAAAGATTCTAGAACATAAAGTTTTGCCCAAATTTGATAACCTGTTCTGTTTGTTCTGTTATTGATCTTTATTTATTTTTAAAGAACCTATTTTATTTATTTTTTGGTTGCATTGGGTCTTCGTTGCTGTGTGCGGGCTTTCTCTAGCTGTGGAGAGCAGGGGCTACTCTTCTCTGTGGTGCGCGGGCTTCTCATTGTGGTGGTTTCTCTTGTTGCGGAGCATGGGCTCTAGGCACACGGGCCTCAGTAGTTGTGGCATGCGGGCTCAACAGTTGTGTCTCGCGGGCTCTAGAGTGCAGGCTCAGTCGTTGTGGTACACGGGCTTAGTTGCTCTGAGGCACATGGGATCTTCCCGGATCAGGGATCAAACCCGTGTTCCCTGCATTGACAGGTGGATTCTTAACCACTTCACCACCAGGGAAGTCCTGTTATTGATCTTTAAATCAGGGGAATCATAGTGTAAATTCTTCTGTGACTTGGCTTTTTTCAATCAATACTATACTACTGAATTTCATTTATATTTATGCACAACTGTAGTTCATTTATTTTCACGGCTATATAGTTTGCCATTGTATGTGCTTAATGGTTTCTTTATTCTACCATTGATGTACGTTTGGGCTGCTTGTTTCAGGTTTTTGCCATATAAAACAGTGCTGCTGTGAGCATTCTTATATGTTTCTTGTATACGTGCAAGAATGGAGTAACTCCCTAGAAGTGGGAATGCTGAGTCATAAAACATGAAGGCACATTTGCAACTTTGCTTGAGGATGTGTACTCTTCTTCCAAAGTGGTTGACCATCCTCAGTCAACTAGTTTTTATCATACTAACATCCTTGCTGACACTTGCTATTGTCAGACTTTTTACTTTTTGTCCACCTGGTGGTTCTAAAATGGTTTTCCATTATCAGTTTAATTTACTCTTTCTTTGCTTCTAATGAGGTTTGTTATTTAGTAAATTTTCCTAATGGCCCAGCTGTTCTGGCCCTGGTGTTTTAAGGGGAAGAATGGGAAATCAGTTACTCCATCCTTTCTCATTACAATAGAAATTGCATGACTCACTTTGTTATGCCCAGTTGATGTGTTTGCCTGTCACTGGGTATCAAAAATATCTTGAAGTCCTGGGGCTTGAAGTCCTGGATCAGTGGCTAAGAATCCTCCTGCCAATGCAGGGGACACGGGTTCAAGCCCTGGTCCGGGAAGATCCCAGATGCTGCGGAGTAACAAAGCCCGTGTGCCACAAGTACTGAGCCTGTGCTCTAGAGGCCGTGAGCCACAACTACTGAAGCCCGCATGCCTATAGCCCGTGCTCTGCAACAAGAGAAGCCACCTCAATGAGAAGCCCGTGCACTGCAACGAAGAGTAGCCCCTGCTCGCCACAACTAAAGGAAGCCCGCGCACAGCAACGAAGACCCACCGCAGACAAAAAATAAAATAAATAAAATAAATAAATTTTAAAAACCTTGAAGTCTTAACCTGATTTATTTTTAAATATTTATTTATTTATTTATTTATTATTGATTTATTTACCTGGTTGTGCCAGGTCTTAGTTGCAGCACGCAGGATCTTTAGTTGCGGCATGCAGGGTCTAGTTCCCTGACCAGCAATTGAACCTTGGACCCCTGCATTGGGAGTGTGGAGACTTATTCACTGGACCACCGGGGAAGTCCCCTGAACTTGGTTTTTAATCACACAATGCTGATCCTATGGGAGTCTATTTAAATCAAGTATTTGGGGAATTAAGGAATTTCATTAGATATGGTAGGTCTATTTCACTGGGCTTTTAGACATTCTCTCTTTCCCAAGGGAGAGAGAAGTGGGTGGTGTCATTAATTCATTTAGCATTTTCAGTATGGATCAGGCCCTGGGAATAATTAAGAATTATTATTCTTACTTCCCTACTTTTTTGGAACTTGCATTCTGGCAGCACAAACATAATTAACAGCCCACCCCCAGCTGCCCTTCCCATCTCTCTGTGTCTCTGGGCCCTTCATCCATTCAGCTGACATTAGCACACACTCCTGAGCCCTGCACTCTGTGAAGCATCAGTGCCACCTGAGAGGAGGCACTGTCACCTTTGCTGCCTGCATAGACCCTGTCAGGCAGCCTGGCTTCAAGGCTCCCTGAGGAACCATTAGTCCTTTAAGGGAGGAGTGAAATGAATTACGTCTTTAAACAGCCATGTTTCCTCAGCTGCAGTTTACCTGCAGTCAGAATCGCTCTTCAGTGCCTGTTAAAAACGAACATTCCTGGCACTGCTACTCAATGAGCTACTGATTTAGCAGGTCCAAGGAGCTATGCTTCTATAACCTCTTAGAGAATTCTGATGCCCGCTGAAGTTTGAAAACCACTGTCCCCCTAAAGTCACACAGCTAGAGAATGTTAGCACCAAAGGAACATAAAGCTGCAGAGCAGCTTCCACGCTTAGCAGGTGGAGACCTTGGTGTTATGGCACTCTGTCCAGCGTCCCTGGCTCTGAGGGGACGTGCCCAGAAAGGATGTGAAGCAGCAGCCCTGCTGTGCCACTGTGCTGAGGCTGGCTCACTCGGTCAGCTGGGGAACTTTTCTGCCGGGGTGCCCTGAGGGAGATGCACCACATGACTGCTCCACATGCCCCTGGATATTTGTCCACAGAGAGAAGACACACGTGGAAACATTCCAGCCCCAAATGGCCCCTCTGGGTGGCAAATGGCATTAGTTTACAATCGCAGCATGCTTGGAGCCACATGCTTAGGATCTAGCTGGACAGCAAAATAATAAACAAAATGGACAGCAGGCAACATGGACCCAAACATGGACAGGCTGGGAGAAGGGGCCTCCCACAGGCCTGAGTTCCTGCTTGGAGGAGGGGAGAGTCCCTGTCTCTCAGAAGGTGCTCCATAAATGCCAGCTGAATGTTGCAAGCACGGTGACAGAGAACTGAAGCATTTGGGGACACGAGTCTGTGGGAGGAGAAGGGTCTGCCTACATTGACTGGATCATCACGTCCTCAAAGAGAGCAGAACTCAGTCCACCCTTCTTTTTACCACACTCTGGGACTTAAATTGTCCTCACACTGCTTTCCAGACACTGGCCAGTGGTGCCAACTCCAGGCTGTGATCAAGGAATGTGCGGCAAAGCCACAGAGGATGAAGGCGATTTAACTCCTATTAATCTTGATATCTGCGTTGCACTATACAGTTTGTAGAGCATGTTTACTTTTGTTAGCTCAGAGCTCTGCCTGAAATGCTCTTCCCTGGTGGCAGGGCTAGCGCCTTCTCAGTTTGCAGGTGGAGGAGTCTTTTAAATAAATGCCACCTCCTCCCAGTGGCTGTCTATTTCATCATTCTATTTATCTCCCTCAGAGCATTTGTCACTATCAGTAATTGTCTTATTTACCTATTTCCTTCGTGCCTCCTCACTCTGGAATGCAGGCCCCAGGAGGGCAGCAATCATAGCTATCTTGTTTAGCACCATATCCCAACACTAGAAGAGCCAGCACACAATTTTTATTAATGAACGAGTAATAGTTCTAAGGCGGGTGTCGCTCAGATGAATCCCTGGGGCACAGAGAGAAAAAGTGTGCTGCCTATAACCCTGAACACCTGATTAGTGGCAAAACCTGTACTAGAATCTGGGGCCTCTGGCTCCTAGTCCAACAGTTAGCAGGATGCCAGCACCTGTCCCTGTCCTAGAAAGGAAAGAAAACTCAATTATATGCCTGCAGGAAAGGGAAATGAGGAAGAACCAGACCCAAGACCAAAATCAGCCAAAGTCTGTCCTCTCTATGACCAGTGTTCCCAGTGGGTTTCCTCCTTTGTGCTTGGGACCTGGGGCAGAGGAGAGATAGAGTCTGGGTCCAGGCGAACCGCACCCAAGGGGCCTCCTCCTGCACCAACATTGCTGCCTGCCTGAGCCTTGATAGAACTCAGAGGTGAGGGCTCAAGTCAGTGGGACTGTCTTAGCTCAGGCTGAAACAAATTAATTTTCTCACAGTTCTGGAGGCTAGAAGTTCAAGATCAGGGTGCCAGCAGGGTGGGTTTCTGATGAGGACCCTCTTCCTGGCTCTCAGATGGCCACCTTCTTGCTGTGTCCTCACATGGCAGAGAAGGAGAGGGACTCTCAACCTTCATGACCTCATCTAAACTAATCACCTCCCAAAGGCCCACCTCTTAACACCTCTTAACATTGGGGGGTTAGGGCTTCACCATGCAAATTTTGGAGGGACACAAACATTCAGTTCTTAACAAGGACCCAGAAAGTGGCAGCCTCAGGGCAGAGGGGAACCAAATGTGCAGCTTCTGTGACGCTCAGCCAAAGGTGAGTGAGGAGGAAACAGGAAGTGGGCAGGGAGCTGGAGAACTCCACCCATGGGTTAGTGTGCTACAGCCCTCAGGTGGTTCCCATGGGTTTCCTGGGCTCAGCAGACACACTGGGAAGGAAGGCTGCAGGGCTGGACCCCATCAGCAGGCCTGTTTTCCACTGCAGCTTGCTAGGGTGCTGCCCCAGGCTGGGAAACAGCGGGGCACCACCCCGTGCTGAGTCACCCAGTTCAGGGACCAGGAAACTTACATAACGAGTCGGATTCTGAGTGTTTGGACATCAGGCTCAAGCTCCAGGGGCAGGGAAGAAAGAGGCAAGGCGCAGGGCAGTGGAGGGCACGGGAGGTGGTAGTCCTGGGGACCCTGAGTCTATCTGTGCCAGGAAGTCGCTGGGGACCCAGGAGATCGTGAGAGGGTACATGCCATGTCAGGATTGCGAGGGATTACAGACACAGATTAAAGAGAACAACAGGAACAAGGACCTCTAGCTTTAAATCAGTCCGCACGGTTTCCTTGAAGCCTGTTCTCCAGGGCTGGGGAATGTTAAGCCAGGCCAAAAAGAACACAGGTGGCAAATGAGAAACTTCATAAAAATGTGAACTCCTGAACTGTCTAAGATATGTCTTCAGGATATTGTTAGCGCCACAGACAACAGTGCAGTGACACAGGACGATGTTTGTTGGGCAGGGAAACAGCCTGTGGGCTAGAAAAATGTGGGTGGGTGGCTGTTTGAACTTCACTGCGAAAGCAAAGCTCCTTTCAGTCAGGCCCCTTTATAGATGAAAATAGAAGACTGGCTAGGGTAGGAGACATTCCTGAGAACCGGTAGAAAGGACATATTTTCCTTTGTAAGAATATTTTTTCCACCCCAGCCCTTCAATCGCTTTTGCTGATGCCATTCCTATTCTCTTCTTTCTTATTTGTTAATGGTTATATTAAATTTACGGTGTCAGAGCACATAGCTATTGCATTCACTATGCCTTACGCCTTTTAACTCTCATTTAATCTAATTCTACAAGTAGCTGTATATTTAATATTCACCAACAGTCCTTATATTAATTATTCCTAAGTCATTGTGGTTGTCTGAAGCACATTTTTTGGAAAATTCTTTAGGAAGGGCTCATGGGAACAATATTCCTTGAGCTCTTGCATGTTGATAGATTTGTCAGGGCCTTTCTATTTTAAGGTAAATTTAGCTGGATTTAATATCCTCAGTTCATATTTACTTTCCCTGAGTACCTTAAAAATGGTACTCCACTTGCTTCTGGCATAATGCATTGCTGTGAAAAAGTCTGATGATAAACAAATTTTCTTTCCCTTATAAGTAACATGCTCATTTCACTTTCTTCACAATCTAAAAATTTTACTAAGATATGTTTATTCTCCAGCACATTATATGCTCTTCCAATATGTAGTTTTAAATCTTTTTTTCTTTTTCTTTTTTTTTTTGCAATTTAGGCAAATTTTCTTAAGTTATAGTGTTTAGTATTTAGTTTCCTTGCTTTGGTTTTCTCCTTCAGGACTCCCATTACCTTTATTTTGTATCTTTTTACCAATCTGAAATATTTGTCACATTCTCTCAAATCTTTATCTTCTTCATTACTTCTTTTTTTTAATATATAAATTTATTTATTTATTTATCTTTGGCTGCTTTGGGTCTGCGTTGCCGCGCGCGGGCTTTCTCTAGTTGCGGCGAGTGGGGGCAACTCCTTGTTGCGGTGCGCGGGCTTCTCATTGCGGTGGCTTTTCTTGTTGCAGAGCACAGGCTCTAGGTACATGGGCTTCAGTAGTTGTGGCTCACGGGCTCAGCAGTTGTGGCTCGTGGGCTCTAGAGTGCAGGCTCAGTAGTTGTGGTGCACGTGCTTAGTTGCTTGGAGGCATGTGGGATCTTCCCAGACCAGGGCACGAACCTGTGTCCCCTGCATTGGCAGGCAGATTCTTAACCACGGCGCCACAGGGAAGCCCCATTACTTTTTGATATTTAAAAGTGTTCTGCCTTTTTACCTTCTATTTCTGTTAAGGTTTTCTTTTTTTTTTTTAATTTGCTTTTGTGGTCTTTCTATTATGATATTTATTTCAATTTTTTTTCTTTTCATTTCTGATTAGTTCTTGAGTTTTGTCACATCATTTCTGAGCTTATGTAATTTTGATTTCCATTTCTCTAATTCAAATGTAAGACATTTTATTAGCATCTTTTATTTCATTTTGAAAAAATATATACTACTGCTTTGATTTTTTTGCTTTTTGAGCACGCCTTTCTGGCATGATTTCATGATCCATATTCTGTTTTTCTTATAGCCGTTTTGTATGGACTTAAATTTGATACTTTTCTGTTGCTCATTTTGATGTGAGTTAAATTTTCTAGAATTGTTAGAAGGAGCCTTGGTTCAGATAGCTTCTCTACTTTCGAAGAACCTCCTCCTCTGTTGTTTTGGGCAATATTGAAAACCAAGCAAACCAAAACAAAATGAGCCATGGTGGCTTTTTTTCTGAGATTTCCTGGTTCCATTTTCCTCTACCACTTGGCTTCTCTTTCTGCATCTCTGTTGTCCTATTTTGTTGTATTTTGAATCCACTCCCAGCAGTTTCTCCTCAAACAGGACTGTGTCCAGGGAGGGAGCCTGGAATGGGCAGTTTCAAAAGTTCAACGGGACTGGTGTGCTCCAGCCCTGACCTTAACCCAGGCCCTGAAGTCCCCCACCAGCCGAATGCTGTTCTCAGACTGGCCTCCTGTGTCTTCCAGTGAATAACTGTTGGCTATTTTGTGATTCTCCTGTCCTCAGGTCCATCAAATCCCTTCCTTTCCTCTGCAGAGAAGCTGATACTATGCAGGTCTTGTGGCTTTTGGTGATTTGTTCTGTCCATTTCTTTTTTGGGGAGTTGTGAAAACACCTTGTCACCTAGTTTTTTGGGTTTTTTTTAATTGGAGTATAGTTGCTTTACAGTGTTGTGTTAGTTTCTGCTGTACAATGAAGTGAATCAGCTATATGCATACGTATATCCCCTCCCTCTTGGGCCTCCCTCCCACCCCACCTCCACCCCCCAATCCCACCTATCTAGGTCATCAGAGAGCACCAAGCTGAGTGTCACCTAGTTTTGAGCTAAATGACGTCCAAGGGTTTTTAATTTTCATTCTAGTTTCTCTGTTTTTATGTGGAGATTCAGAAACATCTAAAAAGTATGCCACCACTGCTGCTGCCATCTTACCAGAATGATCCTTTTGAATCATGTCAGATCATGCCACTTCTCAAAAATCCTGAAATGACTTCCCATTTCACTTAAAGTGAAAGCCAAGGTCTTTACAATGGCTTACAAGACCCTGTAAGGTCAGTGCCTCCCCCCATACTCCTCACTTCTTTGAACCCTTCTTCTATTCTTCCCCTCTTAGCTGTTTCCCCTCCAGCTACGCTCGTTTCCTTGCTGTTCATTGAACAGTCCAGACATCTTCCATCTTTGCACCTTTGCTCTAGAAGTTAACTCTACTTTGATCACTCTTCCCTCAGATATAACCTAAGTTAACCACTTCCTTCAAGTCTTTGAAGGAAGACTTTCTCAATGACATCTAATCTGACCACCCTGGCTAATAGTGCAACATCCCCACTGGCACTCCTGGTCTCTTTTGCTCTGCTCTTTCTTTTTTCTATAGCATTTAACATCTTCTAACATTAAACATTTTACTTATTTATGATACTTATTATTTACTATCTATATTCCCCTTGCTAGAATATAAAATCCATGAAAGCAGGAATGTTAAGTCTGATCTTTTCTCTTATGCCTGTCAAGTTCCCAGAACAATGTCTGACAAGTATAGTTGCTTAATAAATGCACAAATGAATAAATAAATGAAGCAGCCAAGGGTGTGGCTTGCTCTGAGCCAGCCACTAGAAAGCTGCTTCGGTGTGTGCTGGGTCACCACCTCCATCACCCTTCTGCCCTGGCCCCTCTGGATGCCATGGTCCACAAGCTTATTGTCTGAATGAGTACCAGGAACAACCAGGCAGAGCATCATGAATTCTCAGAAGGCAAGTAGTGTCAGAAACATTCTTTCTAGGACTTGTGAGTTCAGCCCAAGCCAGAAATAGCATCGCAGCACCCCATGTGCCTTCCAGCATTTCAGCACATCTGGTCCTCATCCCACTGGAAGAGCAGAGGAGCCTGGAGGGCTGAAAACAGAGACACAGCCCCAGGCCTTGAGAAGGAGCTCAAAGGTAGGGAAGATGAGAATTCATGACAATCTCCCAGCCCCCGGGTGCCAGCCCAGGCCCGCTGTGTTTTGTTCGAAGCCCAGTAAGCAGAGTCACTTGTGTCCTTGTCTCTCTGGATGGAATTCGTGACCATTATTTACGTGGTATTCTCAGCTTACTCTCAGGGAACAGATGTCATGTGGCCCATCTTGTAGCTGTTCCAGCAAAACTAATGAAGTCAGGACCGACCAAGCAAGCATGGGACTCAACAGTCTTCCCTTCTAAGCAAAACTAGTAGGTCTCAGGCAAGCAAGGCCTCCCTCTCTCCTCCCCTCAGGACAAGGAAGCGTAAGGTGGAGGCCATTTTACCAGGAAAAGTCTCTCCTAAACTCTAATTAGTCTTGGAAAATGCTCCCTGAGCTTGGATGCCTGACGGATCATTGTCCAATCAGGAAACTGCAAGCCTATTTGTCAGGGCCAAGAAAACAGGTAAAAGGCCAAAACTGAGGTCATTTCCAGCCCTAAGCTTAGGATCTCAGCTCTTTCCTTCACTTCCTATTTATTCAGTTCCTATTTGTACAGAAACTGCAAACACAGCAACCAAGATGAACTCTCATACTCTCTCCACGTTGTTATGGGTGGGATCGTGTCAGAGTCTCCCCGGACCCTTCTCTGCCCTATCTCCAGGGCAGTACAAAACGCACGTTTTTGAAGCTCTGTTTTCTTTTCTTTTTTTCCTTTCTTATTCCCAGCTGGTGGATGAATATTCTTTAACCAGTAAAAATGAGTGGGCCCCACTTTCATTAACTAAGCGTGGGCCAAGAATCCTCAGATCACAGGAACGTGAAATTCAGACCATCTCTCAAGGTTTCCAGAGATCCCCTGACCTTGGACCAAATATTCAGGGGTCCCCACCATCACCCCAAAGCCACAAGGGTTCCCAACTCAGCTGAGAAAGGGATTACTATGCAGATAGCATCTATGATATCTTACTTATTCCATGTAAGCCCCCCTGAGATAAATGCCATTATGCCCTTATATACATGAGGAAACTGAGTTCAGTGAAATTGAGTGGCTTATCCAAGGTCATGTAGTTTGGAAAAGGCCCCATCAACTTTTACTGCCTTATGACATTTCCTATCTAGCCTATACAAATGTGTTCTCTGTGTTCAAGGGTGTCAGGGACATTCACCTCTGAAAGGTTTCTGAAATGTTATGGAAATAGGACTTCAAAAATAGAGAGACCAGGGAATTCTGTGGTGGTCCAGTGGTTAGGACTCAGTGCTTTCACTGCTGTGGCCTAGGTTCCATCCCTGGTCAGGGAACTAAGATCCCACATGCCACTTGGTGCAGCCAAAAAAATTTAAAAATTGCAAACTAAATAGAGAGATCATGCATCCTGGTTTCCCCAGGAGGTTCTGATATCCCAGCGTTATTATTAATATTGTCCTCTTCTCAAAATTGTCTTAGTTTGGACAATGTTACATAGTCACCCTATCCAAGATAGACCAGGAGCAAAGGAATAGAAAAAACTACAAAAAGAATTGCTCAAGAGGTCACTGAGCAGTAGGCATGGAAAAGGCCTCATTAGGGCTTTGATGTTCTCAGGGTCTGCCCCACCCCTGCTACTCCCGCCGGCTTTGCCTCAGATGCTCTCTTCCAAAATGCTCATACCCCTCCTTGCACAATGCCAGAGCTATGACCTACAGGACAGGAGGAAATAAGGCTGGAACATGCCGGAGGATTCTTATGACCCCAAATGACCCTTCCAGTGGATCCCTGCCTTACTGTGAGCAAACTAATTCTCCAAGCAGGAGACCCACATCCTTCTAACCCTAACAGATAAAGGACTCTCTCCTGTGGAGGAGAAATCTAAGAGACCACCAAGGTTTTGAATGTCCTGTTTGACCAAAGCTTTTACCCCACATGGGTTCTCCCCCAGAGATTCTCCTTGATCACATAGTGAAATGACACACGGAAAGAGCAAATATTTAGAGATCAGACATTTGAGTTTGTATTCTAACTTGTCCACTTATGAGTTGGGTGACCTTGGGTACGTTTCTTAACTTTTCTGAGCTTCAGCTTTCCTTTTTTTTTTTTTTGGCTGCATTGGGTCTTCTTTGCTGAGTGTGGGCTTTCTTTAGTTGTGGTGAGCGGGGGCTACATTTCGTTGCAGTGCACAGACTTCTCATTGTGGTGGCTTCTCTTGTTGTGGAACACTGGCTCTAGGCCAGTAGCCTTCAGTAGTTGCAGCACGTGAGCCTTAGAGCGCGTGGGCTTCAGTAGTTGTGGCGCTCGGGCTTAGTTGCTCCGTGGCATGTGGGATCTTCCTGGCCCAGGGCTCGAACCCGTGTCCCTGGCATTGGCAGGCAAATTCTTAAGCACTGCACCACCAGGGAAGTCCCAGCTTCTGCTTTCTAATACATCTGAAAAATGGGTATAAGAATGCCTACTTTGCAACGTAATTACAAAATAACAGATGAGATTATGTGTAAAATATCTGGCACATAAGAGACTCTTATTAATAGTAATGATGACGATGATAATGAACGTCATCTTTCACTGATAGCAACACAGCAACGCTGGTCACTGGGCATAGAAGGAATATCCCAAAGGCATAAACTCCAAAAGGAATAAGCAATAAATGCTCCTCAAGCAGTCAGAAGATTTGAGGGGAAAGGGTTCAATTATTTAACTAATTCAAACTAAACTGAGATTTACTTGGCAATTAGTGTGTGCCAAGTAAGATAACAGATACTGGGCATATCATATAAGTGAGTTCATGCCCTTAAGCTGCTCACAATCAAATGGAGGAGGTGACAGGTTAAGAGGGGACATGTGGAGAGTTCCCTGGTGGTCTAGTGGTTAAGATTAGGTGCTTTCACTGCTGTGGCTCGGGTTTAATCCCTGGTCAGGGAACTGAGATCCTGCAAGCTGCGCAGCATGGCCAAAATATAAATAAGTAAATTAATAAAGTCACACAGTTTCATTAAAAAAAAAAAAAAAAAACGGGACATGTGTCCACACCTCACCATGATGTCAGGCAGAGTTTTAAAACACTGTCAGAGCAAAGAGGATGAGACTGGCCAGTGTGGCTTAGCAGGTGCAGGAACTCATAGAAAAGTAGGAAAGTGAACTGACCCTGGCTAGCTAGGCAGGATTTCTAGGCATCTGACAGCATGTTTATAGTCTAGGCTGAGAAAATTTGGTTACATTCTTCCCTCTGCAAAGAAGACAAGTTGTTTCTCAAAAAGGAGGATAAAGGAGACTCCATATTCCTCTTCCATTTTCTCATCTGAAGTCAGTATCCAATTCTAAAACTGAATACACACCTTGAGAGCCACCTAGACCACAACAGAGAACTTTTGATGCAGAAATTAATCAAGACTTATATATAAATTCACATATAAAAAATGTTTCAACTTCATAGAGTTCACTTTGAGGCATTCAATGGAAAACACAGCATTAAATCACAAAATAAATACACAAAATATGACTTATCAGAGGTAAAAAGATAAACAGTACTTGAGACATGTCACTGCTAAGAAATATTAACCAAGGTCACTGGCTGGAAAGAGGAATTAGAAAATTCATTCATTAGCCTTCTGCTTCTAATAATATCCTCAAACGTTGTTTAAACTAGTTAAGTTAGAACTTTTTGATTAAATAAACAAAGAAGTAATTAGCTCAGAATGGAAAATGAAACAGAAGCATAATTCAGTTTACTTGTTTTTGTTTGGATATCAGCTAGTAGAGCATGACGTGTTTCTATGTCTGCTACTGGCCATCTTGTCCAATTTTCCTCCATTTGCTCTAAGTCTGAAGCAATAGTTCTCAAGGTCGGGAAATTGCTCCCCAGGGGACATTTGGCAGTGTCTGGGACACTTGATTTGGCAGTGTCTGGGACATTTGATTGTTAAAATGGAGGGGGGTGGGAAGTGCTATTGGCATGTAGTGGATAGAGACCAGGGATGATGCTAATCATCCTGCAATTCACAGAACAATTGGATAAGCAAAAAAGTTATGCAATATGTCAGTAGTGCTGAGGTTGAGAAACTGGACAAAGTCTGGGTAAGTTGAGAAAAGCCTTCAAAAGAGAAAATAAAATTCAGGAAATCCATAGCTTTCTTAATCATGAAATTGCGAGAAGAGTGTTAATATGATTTTAATACTTAAAATCAAAGATCCTGCAGCATTTTGAGAAGAGCAGAGTAGAAACTCCATAGTTGCTGTTCAGGTTCTGCAGTGATTCTATTTTATGAACTCCAAATTGAAGCCATGGTTTGATAAAAATTTTCCTTTTCTGAGTAGTGAATTTCTGTGAACATTTTAAACAGTAAAAAATATACTACATGTGTATGTATGTGTTTATCTATATCTGTATTTATATATATATATATATACACACACATATACACATATATACATATGTAGATATAATCCCATTTATTAAAAAGAATTATACTATGGAAACAAATATCCATCAGTGAAGGACTGCTAAATTAAACTATGGTGCATATCTTTATATCAGAGTATTTGTGTATCCATTAAAAATAATAAAGATGAAAATAGAAATATGATATGCTTTAGGATCCTACAACAAAAATTTTAAAAGAAGAGTAGATTTAAAAATTGGCAAATTGTCAATAATTGTTGAAGCTGGATGGAGGTTATATGAAAGGTTAAATTTTCTATATTCTAAGTTTAAAATTTTCTATTAATAGAAAAAGGCAAAAGTAATCATTGGGAAGCACTCTATGTTTTCATATGGAAATATCTTCAAGATATACATGTGAATAGAAAGAAGTGAGCAGGATGGGGGGACACAGTGGGGAAACATAACATCTGTAAGGACTTAAATAAGGAAATTATGGGATGCTATCCAAAAATGAATTAAAGTGGTTACGTGGGGGGCATGGAGACAGAAGTCAGTAACTAAAAGGATGGGGGGGAGGGATAAGGATGGCAGCAAGACTTTTCAATGTATACCCTTTTGTACTTTTGAATTTTTGAGCCCTGTGAATGTATTACATATTCAAAAACTTAAATGTATGAAATAAGAGTTCATCAGATAGAAACGAATCTGTCCTCAAAAACTGGGGACATGTTGTTGCCATAGTTACATTCCAGCCTTGAAGAGAACTCAGACTACTTTCACAAAGATTATCTCATTTATCTTCACAAAAACCCTGAAAAATTAAAAACGGGCATGGGGGAGGGGGAAGCAGGAATCTTCAGTCTGATACAGGCTGGGCATGTCACATGAAACAGGAATTAGGTTTGTTCTCCCAGGATCTTAGGGATAGGAAAGAACCAAAGTAATTTAATGGTAAAGAGAGAGAGGGGAATTCCCTGGCGGCCCAGCGGTTAGGACTCCATGCTTTCACTGCCAAGGACCCAGGTTCAATCCCTGGTTGGGGAAGTAAGATCCCACAAAAATAAATAAATAAATAAAAAAGAGAGAGAGAGAACATAAGACTCAACAGAATGTACTTTTAACAGAGAAAGCAGTCTAAGGGAGAAGTAGCTAATTGCCTGTGTAATCTCCATATAAAATCTTGGTGGAGCATGCAATTTAACAGACATTTATTGAGCTTAGACCATGCTAGACCCAAAGGTAGAACGGAGTTAAAGATGAACAAACCAAATTCTTAGATATGGCTCTCTCTGCGGGGGAGGAGAGGGTTACTCGGCAATATCTGTAAAGATTTAAAATGCCTGGGACATTCCTGGTGGCGCAGTGGATAAGACTCCACGCTCCCAATGCAGAGGCCCGGGTTCGATCCCACATGCATGCTGTAACTAAGAGTTTGCATACCTCAATTAACACCTAGTGCAACCAAATAACTAAATAAATATATTTTTAAAAATACCTGCATCCTAAAACCCAGAAATTTCATTTTATGGTATCTACATGTACAAAAGAGGCATATGTATAAGGATAATCTTTGCATCATTGTCCTGCAGTATCCTAAGTTGGAAATGACCTATACGTCAATTAATAGGGGATTGACTGGCTAAAGAAACTACAGCATTATATATTCATAGTAGGAAATACCAGGAAGCAGTTTGGAAAAAGAAAATAAAAGACAACTTGAGAAAGCTACATGTAATAAAAGAATAGATTGCCAAAATTTATGGTTGAATTGGAAAGAAAAATAAAGTTGAAGGATTATCCATACAATATGATACAAGTAAAATTATTTTAAAACTTTGTATTTTCCATGTGCACATATACGTGTATGCAATATGCAGGAAAAGGTCTGAAGGAAAACCAAAAAGTGATAACAATGTTCACTTCCAGGGACTGGGAAAAGGAATGGTGAAGGGATGCCTTTAGCCTTCTCTGTAATTTTCTAAATTTTTACAAGGCCTGTGAATTTATGGATCACTCATTTAGTTAAAATAGTTGCTTTCATACTTAAAAGCAGAGAAAAGGAGAAGGTAGCATCCTTTCTCAATAATGCTGGGAGATGCAAAAGCCATCTTTAGGCCATGAGAAGAGCCACTTACTAAGGATGGTGGAGCAAAAACATCTAAGGAGTTTGGTACCTTAATTACATCCTGGCATTGCTGCATAGCCTGGGCCGCTACCTATGACTTCTTGTTCTGTGAGAAAAATAAACCTTTTGGTTAAGCCCACAGTTAGGTTCCATGCTGACAAGTGTTGTCTAACAAACACACGGGACTCTGGAGAGGTTCATTTTGGGGAAAGAATAGAGGTGGCTGAAAGGCATTAGCCTAGCATGGCTTTGAAAATGTAAGAGAATTGCTGCTCCACTCCAAGGTTCCCTGGGACCACCAGGCCCAGAGCATGTGCCAGACACACTGGGCATCAGATAGAGCCACAGCCCTCAAAGCCTCGGGGAAACATGGAATGAAGGGGGCGGGGGTGCACGGGTTTCAGATCCCCCTAAGCAAAAACACAGGGCAGAAGGACAGGCTGCTAAAGCGCTGAGTACCTGCAATTTGACTCCAGCATTTAGGGCCATAGATCCCACTCTACATATAGCAGCAGCAAGTGTGGCGGAAGAGCTGGTGCTTAGGCAGCTGTTTGTTTTGAACCTGCCTGGGCAGCTCCCTGAACATTTATTTCAAAAGCAGGCAAGGGAAGGGGACATTTCAGGGGTGGAAAAAAAGAGGTTAGGAGAAGGGAAAGGAATGGCACACACCCTTGAAATGGATTATATTCCCCAAGGCAATCTTAGTCTTTTCAGATGGGCCAAATCTCCCCTGATGGGATTTCCCGGAGCCTGACCACACCCTAGACCTGGGCTCAGCCAAGGGTCAGCCAGACTAGAGCTAGACTAGACTGGAGGCTGTTTGAATGTCAAAAGGAGACCAAAGTGTCAGTCACTGACATGAAAGGGGAGGAACCTTTTGAGAAGGAGTCAACTGGGTGGAGCTACTCAGAGAGGCCTGGGAAGATGGTGGTGTGGCCAGTTGGCCAGGCCGTGTAGGCAGGTGGGGTTGGCCATTGTTTCCTAAAGTCTGGTAGTGAGGAAAGAAACAAATATGGTAGCAGCTTTAACAACACGGTGGAGTTGAGGAAAGAAGGGAGGTCCAGGCAAGAGAGGTAGCCAGCAGGACCGAAGGGGCACACAGAGTGGGAATTTTAGATGGTGGCAGGCTGCAGCCATGCCTGCACTGCCACCCCATCTCCTCGGGTGCCTCCTATCCTTTTGTTTGCTCTTAGGGTCCTTTAATCTTTTTTGCTTTTAGGATCTCCTAGAGAATTTGAACTTCAGCTAGACAATCTTAAAAATGAAACATTTTTAATGTCCAAAGACATGTTATAATGGTAAATGCCAAGTGACAAGGGTACTGTGATCATTTAAAGGACGAGACACAGAGCCAGCTCTCAATAGAAACTTGAGAATATTTCCTAATGACTAAAGAGAGGTCAGCAGCCTAAAACTTGAAAGTGAGAAAGGAATTTGGACCACCTAATCCAACCCCTTTACTTTATAAATGAGAAAACTGAAGGTCAGAGAGAGGAAGTGAGTAGCCCAAGTCACACAGCTAGTTTGGGTATTATAAAAGCAAACACAGAGCACATATACCAGGAACTTTACACTTTCCATCCACTAATTCATTTAATTTTTACATCAGCCCTATCAAGTGGATATTCTGAGGCAAAGTAATTCATCTGAGGTCACACAGAGACAATAAGCTGCAGAGCTGGGGTTTGAACCCACATAATCTGCCTCCAGAGGGTCTGTGCTCTCTTAACCACTTTTTATTCCCTTGCTTCCTCAGTAGCTTTTTCTCCACTCTCCCAAGCTACCTCCACCCCCCCCCATCCCTCTACTTCCTTGACAGTACTATCCACACCCCCACCACCCCCACCCCCGCCTACCATCTCCTTTCAATGTCAATAGGATGTCCTTGCCTTTCTCCTGTGTTCATGTTCGGATAGAGGCAGGAGAGAAGGCTGGTTTCCTGTGGTGTGAAGAAAATGGCAGAGTACGAGTAAAGGGCAGATGGCCACCATGGAGGCCAGGCAGGGGCTGAGGCATGAGCCAACGAGGATCAGGGCCTAAGCCGTTGCTGAGCTCCCGGGGTGAACTGGCCTCGTCTCCCTCTCTTGTTTGGAACAGAAAGTTGGAATGTGGGTTTCCTAGAGACTTGGAGGGGCGGGGATGACAAGCCCGGGGAAATGGTATGCAAAACTTTGATCATATGCATTTTTTCACATTACACCTCCTCCAGTACAAAAGCTGCTGTAGAATGAACCAGACTCTGCGTATTGCCCTCTCCCACATCTCCTGGGATCCCAGGAAAGACAGCCATGATAGAGGCAAGAGCACTGAGGCTGGAGTTAGGAAATTAGGGTTCAGATCCTGGCTCTGCCACTTAACTAACTGTGTGGCCTTAAGGAAATCACATCATTTCTTAGAACCTCAGTTTCTTTTCTTTTTTTCTTTTTGGCTGCGTTGAGTCCAGTTGCTGAGCAGACTCTCTAGTTGCGGCGAGTGGGGGCTACTCTTGGTTGCAGTGCACGGGCTTCTCGTTGCAGTGACTTCTCCTGTGACGGAGCACAGGCTCTAGGCTAGCAGGCTTCAGGAGTTGCAGCACGCCGGCTCAGTAGTTGTGGCTCATGGGCTTAGTTGCTCCATGGCATGTGGGATCTTCCTGGACCAGGGCTCGAACCCATGTCCCCTGCATTGGCAGGCAGGTTCTTAACCACTGTGCTACCAGGGAAGTCCTGGAACCTCAGTTTCTTCATCTGTTGAGAATAACTTACCTCTCACGTAGAGGAGTTGTGAGAATCAGATGAACACGTGCAGTGAGCAAGTGCACCCAGCTCAAGCTTGGCATGTAGTTGGCCTTCATAGACTGTTGGTCACATCTGAATCTTGGGAGACGGGCAGCCCCAGCTCTCAGGGAAAACCTCAGCAAGATTCCTAGCTACAGGGTCTTAGTGGCAGCATGGTTGAAAGAGAGCTCTGGGATATTTGATTTGAAGCTCTATTTGCTTAGGAAGCACACCCTTTTTTGTTTTGTTTTACTTAAAACTTCTATCTTGTCATAACATAAACCTCCCTATTAAAAAATTAATTTTTAACATTTTCATTATAAAGTCCTACATTCTCATTACTAAACATTTTAAAATGTAGGAAAATCACCCATAGTTCTACCATTTAATTTTAACATATTTTTTCCAGTTTTTTTCAATGTGTGCTTTTTTTTTGGTTTTGACTTGGTAAGATGCTGATAAAACCTAATTAGGTTTTATTTTCTTCTAGGACAAAATTGTAAATACAAATATATATATGTATACCTATAATAAATATAATATAAATATATAATATATAAATATATAAAATATATATATGAGAGTGAGAGACAGAGAGAGAGACAGAGACAGGGAGAGAGAGGGAGGGAGAGAGAGAGGTTTATTTTTCAGGAACTGGCTCACAGGATCATGGAGGCTTGGCAAATCCAAAGGGGGTGGAGATTGAGGGAAGAGTTCCAGTTTGAGTCACAGCAAAGTCCCTTCTTGCTCTGGGAAGTTACTCTTTGTCCCACTTCAACAGATTAGAGGAGGCCCACCCACATTATTAAGGGTAAACTGCTTTTCTCAAAGTCCACCAATTGAAATGTTAATCTCATCCAAAAACACCTTCACAGAAACCACGGGCAGGCACCATGGCCCACGCTAGTTGATATATAAAGCTAACACTTTGGTACTTCCACGGCCGTCCAGTGGTTTAAGACTCTGTGCCTCCACTGCAGGGGGTGCGGATTCGATCCCTGGTCAGGGAACTGAGACCCCACATGCCACATAATGTGGTCAAAAATTAAAAAAAAAAAAAAAATTAACACTTTGTAAAAGTTTTTTATAAATAAAAGTTCTGAGGGTCAAATGGAGCTCTGTGTAAGCTGCTTCTCATACCATAACGGTATTTGTGGAAATCATGCCAGGTGCTGAACCCTGGGCAAGCTTACTTAATTCTAGGAAGAGTTTTCTCGTAGGTGTGGTAGTATGCGTGGAGTGCTTTACTCTCTGGAATGAGCAAGCTCACTGCTTTTGTTTAGATTGTGTGATGAGGATAGGAGTTCGCAGTAGAGCTGATGGAAATCGTGGATGGAGGTGGTTAAATCACATGACTTTCCTTAGTGAGGTCACTTGGCTTGAAGGAACCAGGTGGGACAATGACATCCTGACAGCACCTCTTAAGGAGACAATGAAATGTTCTTGGGTGTTTCTCTAGATCGTGTCCTCTGGAAAGCATGCAAGCCCAGCCTACTGCTTTGACAAAGCTCCATCACCCTCAGGAGAGGGCTTGGGGCGGCCAAGGCAATAAAGGGAATTAAAACTCTGGCAAAAGTGAAAAAAGACTTCAGGCCAAAGTCCCCTTTCCAAAGAATGGGAGGTGGAGCCGTGAGCCCTGCTATTTCTATCTTCCCAGAGATTACCAGTCTGGCTGGCATGCATCTCTTGTCAAGAGAAATTTGCAGAGCATGAGAGCCAGTAGGTCAGAAGGGTCTGAGGAAAGAATGGCCCCACCCCTGCCCCACCTCCCAACACACCCACCGTCAGCAGCCTCCATCAGCAGCAGCTTTAGTCATCCCCAGCCTAAGATAGAGGCTGCCCTGCAGCCTTAGCAGGAAAGGTCGGTTGATTTAAATAGCTGTGGCATCTGCAGCAACTTTCCTGGCCTAAGAAAGGAAACCCAAGCCGCAAGAGACGATGTGCCCACAGCTCTACCTACTGTGGCAAGGACACAAAGGGAGGCTGACGAGCATTTATTAGACATCGGCTGTGTTCCCTACTGGTGTGCTTTGGCGCATCCACAGAGTGACCTTACTTAATCCCGAGGGCTGTATATCATTATAAACATGTTGTAGGTGATGAAAAATCTCAGCAAGATTAAATGACTTGCCCAAAGGTAAGAGGATCAGACATCGCTCCTTCACGGACTCAGTGCTGTAGACTTACGGCCATGGGGCTGAAGAGTGTAGGCTTTTTCTTCTGAAAAGATGATAAATGCATGATTTTTTTAAAACTCCAAACTGCAGAGAAAAGCAACCACAAACAATTTGCTCTTATCCTTGTCTCAAGGAAGTCACCATCAGTACTTGAAAACTTTACCAGGAATAATTTACGATTATAAGCATATAATTGTGCCTGGGAGTGTGTGTGTCTGCTTTTGGTGTGCTCCCACCTTTGCTTTCTCACTTAACAATATAGGTCCAATTTCCCTATCAGTACACATAGACCTCCTTCTTTCTTCTTAACAGCTGCGTAATACCTATGAATGGACCTTACTTATCTAACCACTTGGTTTCAATATTTTGCTAATATAAACAATAGGGCAATGATCTTTCCTTACACGTATTTATGCATATATACAAGCATATATATTTCTAGAAGGATATTTGCTGTGTCAAAAGGATATGTGCATTGGAAATAGTCTTTTTTTTTTAGTTTTTTTTAATATCTTTATTGGCGTATAATTGCTTTACAATGTTGTGTTAGTTTCTATTGTACAACAAAGTGAATCAGCTATATGTATACATATATCCCCATATCCCCTCCCTCTTGAGCCTCCCCCCCACCCTCCCTATCCCACCCCTCTAGGTGGTCACAAAGCACCGAGCTGATCTCCCTGTGCTATGCAGCTGCTTCCCACTAGCCATCTATTTTACATTTGGTAGTGTATTTATGTCAATGCTACTCTCTCACATCGTCCCAGCTTCCTCTTCCCCCACTGTGTCCTCAAGTCCATTCTCTACGTCTGCGTCTTTATTCCTGCCCTGCCACTAGGTTCATCAGTACTGTTTTTTTAGATTCCATATATGTGTGTTAGCATACGGTATTTGTTTTTCTCTTTCTGACTTACTTCACTCTGTATGACAGACTCTAGGTCCATCCACCTCATTACAAATAACCCAATTTCATTTCTTTTAATGGCTGAGTAATATTCCATCGTGTATATGTGCCACATCTTTATCCGTTCATCTGTTGATGGACATTTAGGTTGCTTCCATGTCCTGGCTATTATAAATAGTGCTACAATGAACACCGTGGTACACGTATGGGAAATAGTAATTTAAATTGCCAGATTGCCCTCCCAAAAGGATGTCCCAACTTCCACCTCCAGTAACAATGTCTGAGAGACTGCTGGTGATTCCCAACCTGCCATAAGACCCAGAACCTTTCCACATTGTATCTGACAGAACCAGTGCCCAGACCCAGGACTTCTGTTTTTCATTCTAGTATTTGTTTATTTTTCCTTTTATGCAAAATTACCTTCCACATAGACATAGTCTAAAGGAGGTGGGAGAAAGTCAGAATTTAAATGAAACAGAAGGGATAGTGTCTCTACCTTTGGAGCTTAGCTCCTAGGAGTAAAGAAAGCAATACAAACTTTTGAACAGGTCACTAAACAACCGAAGGTCCAATGGCCAGCCCTCTTTCTGAGCCTCAGAAGTCCAGCGCTTGCATGGATCTACTTTATAGTACTACCTTGTCTCCACTGAATCTCTCCAAGGCCTTCCCTGGGCCTCACTGGGCTTGTCTGGCTCTGAAGTTTTTACTGTGTGGGTCCATAAAACTTTGCCTTCTTTCCCTAGTGTCTGTTCTCCAAGAGTGAGGGCCCTTGTGTCTATTCTACTGGTTTGCAAGATACAGGTGCCCAGAGCATTCCCTGATTCATACCATAAAAATGGGAGGTGAACTATAGAAAAAAACTTCTTAAGTAATTCTTCTTTTTTTGCGGTACGCGGGCCTCTCACTGTTGTGGCCTCTCTCCTGTTGTGGAGCACAGGCTCCGGATGCGCAGGCTCAGCGGCCATGGCTCACGGGCCCAGCCGCTCCGCGGCATGTGGGATCCTCCCGGACCGGGGCACGAACCCGCGTCCCCTGCATCGGCAGGCGGACTCTCAACCACTGCGCCACCAGGGAAGCCCTTAAGTAATTCTTAAAATGATTTTACTTGGGAAGTAATTTTGTGAAAGTGAACGTCTTTAAAAATGCCACGTCCAGTGCATAGTAACAGGAAAAACTTTGCTTAGCCCTTCATGGATGTTAGCTCATTAATTGTAATGACTTTATATTGCTATGTTAATCCCATCTACTAATGAGAAAAATAAGACAGAGAGAAAGTAAATTGCCAAGATCATATAGTAGGTAAGTAATGAGACCTAAAATTAACCTATGCCTTCCATTGAATTCCATCCCAAACTCTTTCTAGTATCTCATATTGAAAATAATAGTTATCATAAGGAATACAGATAATCAACACACAAATAAATAGATTAGCATGATAATGTTATGCTAATTATGATACTTGTGATGAAAGAAATGTTAAGATGGATGTGCTAGAATAAAGCAGAGGCCAGAGTAGAGGGTTTAGAGAGTATGGTTAGGGAAGGCTTTTCTGAGAAGGTGGCAGTTGAGCTGAGACTTAACGAAAAACAGACAGCTCTGCTTGGAATTTGAGGAAGCACCTCTTCTGAATGAAGAAACAGCACACCCAGAGGTCACCATCTTGGTGTGTTCACAGAACAGAAAGCAGAGCGGAGGGACTGAGCAGGGGGAGTGAGGGTGGACTGGTCTAAGATGAAGTTGGAGAAGCAGGAAGGGTCCAGATCAAAGCAAGACCTAAGAGACAACAGAATGGAGCTTGAATTCCATAACAACAATGGGAAACCATTAAAAAGTGTTAGAAGAGATGAGACATAATCCAGGTTGGGTTTTTGAAAGATTTCCCTGGTTGCTGTTGGGAAATGCATTCGTCAAAGCTTAGAGTTGAAGGAGAAAGACCATTTGCAAGGCTTAAGTGGAAGGACCAGTGAGAGATGATGGTGACTTGGACTAGGAATGTAATGGTGGAGATAGATAAAAATGGGAGGATTCACAATACATTTGTAAATAAAACATAGAGGATTTGCTGATAGACAAGATGGGGAAAGAGCATGCCGTAAATGAAAAGGAAGAAGCAAGATCAGTTGCTAGGTTTGGGGCAACAATGACTGGTACCAGAGAGAAGAGGAGGAAGAGTCTTAGAAATGGTGCTCTGAAATGAAGAGCTCTTTGTTGGACATACTTGAGTTTTAGATTCTTATTGATAACCAAGTGAGGTTCTCAAGTATGTAGTTGGATATAGAAGTCAAGAGCTCAAGGGAAAGATCTAGGCTGGAGGTAAAAGTTGGGATATGTAGTCTGAGGGTTACCAGGGGAGGGATATACATTAAAAAAAGAGTCTAGGATAGAGCCCTAGAAACTCTCCAAAATGTAGACATTGGAGCCAGTCAAGGGAGGAGGAGGAACCAGTGAAAGAGATTGAAAAGGAAAGGCCAGGTGAGATGTAGGGGATGAGAAAGGGCTAAGAACTCACAGAAACATCTGGGAACCAAGAGCTCCGGACTCATATCCAACTAGCCCTGAAGGGGAGCCTTGGTCCAGGCAATGAGATGGAAGGAATAAGTTAGGACTATATGTATAGAAAGTCTGCTGATCACAAGCCAGGCGTTCTAGCAAGCACAGTGGAGGGGTCAGATGTGGGGAAGGGAGGAATAAATTGGTCCACATTAGGGAATGTGTGGGACAGCATGGATATGAAAGACCCTGCGATAAAGGCTGAGGGATGGAATTCGTATTGGGTAATCAGTTCAAAGTACACTCCAGAATATTCCTAATGTCTGAGTGAGGAGATTAGGCTTTGTAGCAACAAGCTCCCTTGTGAAGCTTGAGGTATTATGAGTCCCGCTTTACAAGTGTAGAAAATTACACTTGATGAGTTTGAGAAAATTGATGCCAGATGGAGAGTGAACTAGGTCCTTTGAGTCCAAAATCTGGGCTTGGCCCGGCACTCCGAAGCTCAGAGGTATTTCCTAAACTTGACTGAGAAGAGTCATCTGGAATGGTTCTTAAAAATATGTACTCTCTCTCTCCCTCCTCTGGAGATTATCATGTAGTTAGGTCTACGGTGGGGTCCCTAATTCTGAAAGTTTATAATTTGCCCCATTACTGCAGTTGTGGAAAGAAGATGCTGCTGGGAACACAGAACTCTTTGGTTAGTTTGGAATTTTACAGGACGATCTTTTATATGATTGTGATGTTTGAGGAAAAGGTAGAGGGGAAGTGAAAGGTTGGCTCTAGTTTAGTCTCATGTATCCCCACCAATTAAAAACAAACAGCATACAAATAAGTCCTTTGCCTTTTGAAAGCAAGAATTATATGGTCAACGAATACACTAGCTGTATAGCAATTGTAGATCTATTAATCATTTTTCTCAGGGACATCACACTTAGTTTCCTTGCTCCTTTCTTTACTTGAACCTCATGTCCACCTGCCTTTTAGGGAGGTCCTGAAGGTTGCCCGTTAGCTCCTAGTATGTCCTTAGGTGTGAAGAGCTCGGGAAACTGTGAGAATCATAGTGGAAAATTCAAGCTGTTTGTTTTTCTTCTTCATCCATCTGGTCATTTTAACCCTTGTTGCAGTTCTTTAAGAATACAGTAGAGGGACTTCCCTGGCGGTCCAGTGGTTAAGACTCCCCTTCCAATGCAGGGGGCGCGGGTTTGATCCCTGGCCTGGGAGCTAAGATCCTGATGCTGTGAGGCATAGCCAGAAAAGAAAAAAAAACAAAACTATAGAGTTATTATCATTACACTTAGTCTTTTCATATCACAAAGGAAAAGTTAAATGGATTTCACATACAGGTATCCCCCAGTTTTCAAAAGTTCACTTTAGGGACTTCCCTGGTGGCGCAGTGGTTAAGAATCCGCCTGCCAATGCAGGGGACACGGGTTCGATCCCTGGTCTGGAAGATCTCACATGCCGCGGAGCAACTAAGCCCGTGTGCCAGAAATACCAAGCCTGCGCTCTAGAGCCCGTGAGCCACAACAACTGAGCCCGTGTGCTGCAACTACTGAAGCCCGTGCGCCTAGAGACCCGTGCTCCGCAACAAGAGAAACCACAGCAATAAGAAGCCCACGGGGCTTCCCTGGTGGCGCAGTGGTTGGGAGTCCGCCTGCCGATGCAGGGGACACGGGTTCGTGCCCCGGTCCGGGAAGATCCCACATGCCGTGGAGTGGCTGGGCCCGTGAGCCATGGCCGCTGAGCCTGTGCGTCCGGAGCCTGTGCTCCACAACGGGAGAGGCCACAACAGTGAGAGGCTTGCGTACCAAAAAAAAAAAAAAAAAAAAAAGAAGCCCACGAACCGCAACGAAGAGTAGCCCCCTCTCGCCGCAACCAGAGAAAGCCCACGCACAGCAACGAAGACCCAATGCAGCCAAAAATCAATCAATCAATAAAATTTCTTTAAAAAGTTCACTTTATTCCAGGTACCTTTACACCTCTCCGATTTTAGGAAAGACCTACGGTAGTACCTGTTTTTGCTAACTGAAATAAATCCGAAGAGGATTTTTGCTTTTACAAAAAACGTGGAAAAGTGAAAGTAGGGTTCAGTGTTTGTTTTGCCGGAGCCTCCTTTGTAGAGCAGCACACACCCCACCCAAGCAGTGAGAGTGGCCCCAGCAAGCTATTTCCTGGGAACCACACTCAGCATCTCAGCATCAAACCGCCATAACTTTGAACTGTGTCTGTGAGCGCCTGTGCTTGATCTCAATTTAGATGTGTCCTAAGGTGATTGCTTCTGTGAGCTACACCATCTCGACTTCTTAGGAAAGGTTTCAGAGGAACACACCGAGGCAACCAAGAAGTCAAACTTAACCTGAGTTAGAAATGTTCCCTTTCTGAGACACAAAGGCAATGGAGCAGGAGCCAAGAACACAGGCTCTAAAATAAAACTGTGGCCACATCACAGAAAGTTAAAACAAGAGAAAGGGCTCTGTTACTCTCGTAGCTAAAATTACTGTACACCAGTGCCACATAGTGCAAGTTACAAAGCACTTTCACATTCACTGTGTCCGTGCAGCAGTAGTGGTGGGCACAGGACAGCTATCACTGCCATTTTAAGGATGACAGACCAGAGTCCCAGGAAGCTGTGGAACTAGACTGTCTGGGATCAGATCCTAACTATGCCTCTTACTTGTGTGTGGCCTTTAGCAAGTGACTTAATCTTTATGTGCCTCAACTTGTTTATCTGCAAAATGGGAATAATAATAGCAACAGCAGCTCATAGGATTGTTGTGCAGTTAAGTGAGTCAACAGCACCTAGCATGCAGTAATTACCAATAGGGAAAAAAAAAAAATCCTTTACCGATAGTCTTTTATTATAGAGATTTTTGTAAAGTTTATATTTTTAAAAATTTATTTTTATTTATTTATTTATTTATTTTTGGCTGCGTTGGGTCTTCGTTGCTGCACACGGGCTTTCTCTAGTTGCGGCGAGCAGGGGCTACCCTTCGTTGCGGTGTGCAGGCTTCTCATTGCAGTGGCTTCTCTTGTGGCGGAGCACGGGCTCTAGGCGCGCGGGCTTGAGTAGTTGTGGCATGCAGGCTCAGTAGCTGTGGTGCACGGGCTCAGTTGCTCCACAGCATGTGGGATCTTCCCAGACCAGGGCTCAAACCCATGTCCTCTGCACTGGCAGGCAGATTCTTAACCACTGCGCCACCAGGGAAGTCCTGAGTTTATACTTTTTTTAAAGCACATGCTGAAAAGATAAAGGAATATAAATGAGTAGCTCAGCTCCATTAAGAATTCATCCACATGGGAATTCCCTGGCTGTCCAATGGTTAAGACTCTGAGCTTCCACTGCAGGGGGCACAGTTCGATCCCTGGTCAGGGAACTAAGATCTCACAAGCCGAGCAGCAGGGCCAAAAAGAACAAACAAAAAACCCCTGAATTTATCCATGCATTCAACAACACTTATTGAGTATCTACTAGGAACTTGGATAGATATCAGAAAGAATGCCAAAGATAAGGTAGAGGGTTCTGAATTTACACCCATAAAATGGTATTTTACTTCATCTGAGGCCAATAGTAGTGGTATTGAGGTGGCTTCAGCAATCTCATAACCTCCATCAGAATCTCTACTCAGCCATTCCAAATAGATTTACAAGCTATGTAAAAAGCGTCCCTGTTCTCTAAACTCAGGGACAAGTCTCCAGGCTGCCCTGATGACCAAAGAGCTGCCCTGTGCCCCTCCTTTCAATGGAGCCCTCGCTGCACTCCGAGCCTGCATTGCTGGGTCCCTGGCCCTGCCCAGAGCTGGAAATAAATTCAGGAGAACTACCTGGTACCCAGAACACAAGGAAAAGGTGGCAAGTGGCTGCTGCTCGTGATGTCACTGCCCATGGTTCCCTGGAAGCAGGTGGCCTCCTCGCCACTCTGACCCAGCCTCTTCAGGTGAAACCTGCCCCCTTCCTGGACCCCCAAAACAATATCAATGTCCCTTATGTCTTGGGGAGTATTTCCTTTAAGTCTTCTCAGAGGCTCCCTTTCTTGGGGAGCCCTCTGTGCCCTCCCCCAGTAAGATTTAAAGTGTTTGAGTTTTCATTTAAGGACTACTGGGGAAGTAGTCTCCCCGGTAGCTTCAGATTTCCACCCAGCTTCGGTTTCCACCCAGCAACCCAACCTTCCCCTGAGGCAAAGAAACAAAAATCCCAGCTAACCGTTGGCCAAGCTGTGGGGTCAGCTGGGGGTGGGGGAGGGGAGGACTACCTGATAAAGTGCTCTTGGAACCACCCTCAGTAACCTTAGCACAAGGGTAGACAGGATACTATACACTGGGTGAACGCTGCCCTAATTTTTTAAAATACAAATTTTGGTAGTGAGACTCGCAAGCTTTTTATTTTATTTTTATTTAAAATTTTTTTAAATTTATTTATTTTTGGCTGTGTTGGGTCCTCGTTGCTGTGTGCGGGCTTTCTCTAGTTGCGGTGAGTGGGGGCTGCTCTTCATTGCGATGCGCGGGCTTCTCATTGCGGTGGCTTCTCTTTGTTGCAGAGTATGGGCTCTCGGCGTGGGCTTCAGTACTTACGGCACGCGGGCTCAGTAGTTGTGGCTTGTGGGCTCTAGAGCCCAGGCTCAGTAGTTGTGGCGCAGGGGCTTAGTTGCTCCATGGCAGGTGGGATCTTCCCAGACCAGGGCACGAACCCGTGTCCCCTGCATTGGCAGTCGGATTCTTAACCACTGTGCCATCAGGGATGTCCAAGACACCTGTTTAAAAATCATATCCATTAGAATTGTCCTAGAGAATCAGCCTTTTAGAACTGGATCAGTGATCCAGAGAATATCTAGAGGAATGAGAACAGGCTGGGGAAGGATCTAGAAGTCATTGCAGGACAGAAGTAACTGGGAATGCTCAATGTGAAAAAGAAACGACTCAATGGAGACATGAGTCCTGTCTTCAACTCTGAAGAATTTTCATCTGAGAAAGATTAGCCTCCTGGGTCTGTGTAATTTCAGAGGGCAGAATGAGGATAAAGATGAAAAGAAAAGAAAAAAGAAAGGAAAGAACAAACAACAACTACAGAGAAGCAACTTCTACCTCATCATAAAGAAAAGCATAAAGCATTGCATAAATGGAAAGGGCTTCCTTATGATATAGTGAGATCTCCCTGCCCTAGAGAGTTTGAGCATAAAGTACATGACAGCCTATAATGAATGCTGTAAAAACAGTTTCTAAACCTGGAAGGCTGCACAAAATCAGCCGTTGGGCAGGAGTTTTTAACCTGAATCCCTGGGTAGGCTTCAGGCAGACTCTGAACACACTGAAATTATAAATAAAGCTTATTTTAGGGGGGCATCTGTATCTATCCATAACTGCTTCTATTTGTATGTTTAAACCAGAGTGTCCAAGAAAGGAATAACCCAAAATAAAGTTTAGGGTGACTGCCCTAGGCTGACTTCCACCTCTGATTCTAGGATTGAAATTCCTGCACCAACATCTTTGTGTGCCAAAGGTCAGTGAAACTTCCAATGAGCATGCATTGACAAGCAAAGAGGATTCTTTGGATGCCTGGGACGTAGATGTGGGCCATCCCTACCTCAGCATCACACTTTGGCTTCAGATTTTTTTTCTTTTTTTGGCCATGCCACACCATGGCTTGCAGGGTCTTAGTTCCCTAACCAGGGATCAAACCCAGGCCCCCCGCATTGGAAACTTGGAGTCCTAACCACTGAACCGCCAGGGAATTCCCTTGGCTTCAGATCTAATCTGTAGTAAGTGAAACAAAGTGACATTTTGTGGGTACAAATTCAAAACTCTTTAGCCTTCTTTGATACCTGCTCCTGATGTCTACCCAAGCTCCTGGAAGCAGGTGAGAGTAGGCTCTAATCTTCTGAAATATGGCAGAAGAAAAAGGCCTCAGGTCTCCAGAACCCTCTGGGGCTTTCCTACTCACCAGCCCCTGACTCCCGCAGTCAGCCTGGAATTGTCTTGGAGGCTGCATGATTGGAGACAGTGTCATGCCTGTTTGTCTTCCACCTAGAACACTCTGTGCTACACCATGCCAGGCAGCTGCAGCCTCCAATAGGACACCAGTGGGCCCCAGGGTGATGCCTGCAGACAGCTGGCACTCAGCAAGGTTTTCCACAGACTGGGACCTGAAGGAGGCCTCCAGCCCAGCTCAAATGAGGGGAGGAGAACTTTTCAGGTAGCATATCCTGTCACTGGAGACCAAGAACATACGAACAGGCAGGAGAAATAAATAGTCTCCTTATCCCTACTCTCCCTTCCAGTTTTTCTCTCTTTTCTGCTCCTCCATTCTTACTCTCTTTCCGTATTCTCTCTCCACTTCTTTGATTGCTCTTCCCCTCCCCTTCTGTGTGACATCTCAGTTGGCTCAGTGTCACTATTCAAAATTTTAGTTACATAACATGGCTTATGAAAGCAAAATAACCCTGCCGCCTGCCATGTCAGGCTGGGTGAAACCCAGATAAAAAAAAAAAACACCTGGTGCTCGGCACTTCTGGGTTTTCTTGGATTCTTCGCAAGGAGGGTCAGCAGAAAAGGGCTTGCGTGCTCTGAGGGCACCAGACATCTGAGTCTCTCTTGAGATGAACTCAGTCAGGTCTTGGAGCTTTCCAGAAGGCAGAGGCAGAACAGGTCAGAGACAAGGGAAGGTGGGGCTGCAGTGAGCGGTGGCAAAGACAGACTCAATGATTAAATAAACGTGTGAACTAGGACAGGAACCTTCCATCCTTTCCATACTCTGTCACCACCTCTGGAATTCTAAGTTGGCATCTCTGCTGAAAACTTTGCACGATACACACTAGTTTACTAGCCCCTAGATGTATTTCTTGGTTTCTCAATAGATGGGAAGACAAAGGGCAGGTCCATATCAATAGTTTCAAGCTCCCAGAAGTGACTTAAGTTAACCTCGTCCCCTGGGAGATGTCCCTGGCTCCCAGATCTTGATTATTCAGGCAGAAATATTAATGCAAGCCCTCCCCAGGGGTCTCTCCTGGGAATGCTGTGGTAAGAACATAGTTTTTTTGCGGTTTCTGGGTTTGTATTCATTCTGCTGAGGACTCGCCTTTTTTTCCTAAGTATATGGACCAGGAGAAGGGCTGATCCATAATGTCATTTTTTAGGATTAGAGAAAGTTTAGCGCAGGCTAAAGGGGAATCAATCACACTGTGTATATATCTTCTCCAAACATTTTAATCCAGGTGAAGTGTGGATTACAATGACCATCAAGGGCATCTTTGACAGGAAGGCGATATCTCACAGAGGAGCATGCAGGTTTGGGCTTGTAGTGGAGCTAATATGAATGGAGAGGTTGCACCGGGCTTTGGAAGGCCTATAGGAGTCCAGTCTGGGAATTTACTTTATATGCACACACACTTGGGGGCATTTTTGGTCCCTGGAAACATTGCCTCTATTTTCTTGCCTGCTCCGTGTTCCCTGTATAGCTCCCAGAGGACCTTCCTGCGGTTTGGGATGGAGAAAGGGAAAGACATATCCAAATTATTCCTCGCTCCCAATTAAGTGCAGGCATTGAACTGGAAATCCTTAATTCCATCTCTGACAGACAAGAGAGAATCATTAAAAACAGGAATCAAAGAAATGAAACCAGAAACTGTAAATAAAAGACTTTCTCCCCAGGATAATACTTTAATCTTTACTATTGTCTTAGGGCCAAAGCTGCTCACCGTGATACATTTAAAGATTGGCCTAAGCTCAAGAGGTGGAGCTTTTCCTTCCTCTAAGCGTGGACTGAATTTCGTGACTCAGTTCCAGCATATAGAGCACGGCAAAAGTGATGGGAGGGGCTTCCCTGGTGGCACAGTGGTTGAGAGTCCGCCTGCCGATGCAGGGGACGCGGGTTCGTGCCCCGATCCGGGAGGATCCCACATGCCGCTGGGCCCGTGAGCCATGGCCGCTGGGCCTGCGTGGCCGGAGCCTGTGCTCCGCAACGAGAGAGGCCACAACAGTGCGAGGCCCGCGTACCGCAAAAAAAAAAAAAAAAAAAAAAAGTGATGGGATATCACGTCTAAGATTAGGTTATAAAAAGACTGTGTCTTCCATCTCTCTCTCTCTTGCTTTCATTTTCTTTCTTGCTTCACTCACTCTGAAGAAAGATGTGTCACGAGTGGCACTGTGGAGAGGCCTGTGTGGCAAGGAACTATAGCCTCCTACCCAGTCATGTGACTGAGCTTGGGAACAGATCCTGTAGTGCAGTCACATCTTCATAAACTGCAGCTCTGACTGTTTGACTCAACCTCCAAAGAAACTCTGAGGCAGAACCACCCAGCTACATCACTCCCAGATTCCTGACACCAGGAAACCGTATCAGATAATAAATATTTGCTGTTTTCAGCTGCTATATTTTTGGAGTAATTTGTTATACAATGATGGGTAACACACTTCAATGCTTTCAAATTATATATAGCCCTCAGGGATGGAGAGTACTGGGCTAATTTCCCTGGGAAAGATTGTCATCCAGCTTTAAGATTCCTGTACATGAAGCAGGAGTCTTCAAACAGAGAGAAACTGTTCTCTCTAACCTAGAAGAAATGAGTTTTAAATAGGTTAAATGTTCCTGTCATTCCTCATACTAAAATGTTGCCTCATATTTTTTACCCCCAAAGAAACATTGTGTCAAGGTGTGACTTGTTCATTTCTTTCAGACTTCTCCAACATCCCTGACTTTCTGAATTTAGCTGTGAACCTTGATCGCAAATAAATAACTGTAAATTGAAAGCAGTCATCCTCCAAGAAAGCAAATTTAACCCTTAACTGCTTCATTTCACGGTAGAACATGGTTCACTGCATGGAATTCTAAATCCAGAAGGAATTTCATGGATGTCCATAGCTTATCTCAGGCTGATTCTATTAGGATGGTGTCAATTTCTGTAGAAATGAATCATTTAATGCCATATAGTCTAGGTACCAATGTGTTCCCAACTGTTCCCTCCTTAGGGAAGGGAGGAACCTGCAAGTCTCAGCTGTTTCCAGGATAGAGCAGTTGGGGTGATCATCCTTGAAGGCCCTGCATTTGGGACCAGGGAGAGGAGACTATTTCTGGACCAGGTAATTTGGGATGAATTGCAGGAGTAAGGAAGCTCATACACAAATCATAAACATCTAAGATTCATGCTTGTGATAAACTGCCCTCCCACCCCCATCCTCCACCCTCTATTCACTTCTTTTAGCCACTGACACTGATAATGACCTTTCCAGTTAATTCGACAAACATTTACCAAAGGCTTACATGGCTACAGTGCCTTAAGTAGGTTAGGCCATAATGTATTTATGTAAAGATGTTAATAGGGTGGCAGTTTCTGGTTCCTAAGCCCACCTAGGAATGAGTCTGGAGGTAGGTTATTTGGGGAGGAGAAACCCAGTACATTCATTTCATGATCCTCTCTTGTAAACAAAGCCCTGGGGAAGTGGATTCTCCTACTATACTGTCTCTCTCAACATATCACAAATTCCTTGCCAGAGACCAGACAACTCACTTCTCTGCCCCTCCCCCAATCCTCTTTCCTCCCTTCTACCAGTATGATACTGTACTTCATTATATAGCATTATTTGAGGAGTTATCAAAACAGCTCAAAAAATCATTTGAGGATAAACTAGTATACATAGCAATATGTCCTGAAGTCTCATGCTGTTTCATGATGCCAATGACACTCTTTTAGCTGTAAGAGGGAGGGGCATGAAGAAGAGGAAGAATTTCTATTCAGTTGATACCCTCATTCCTATGTTTGCACCAAAACACCAAAAAGTAGTGCCTATTTGGTCCACATTATATCTATTAAATTTTGGAGGTATCTTGAATGCCTCTTCCATTTAACGTCAGTAGAGCAGAATAATAGTCACAAAGGAGGAGTTATTCTGAATCTTTCTTGAAAGGCAAGTGCAGAAAGGCTGTCATGCGGAGTTTAGATTTGACGAGTGTGCACCCACTGGAGTTAAGCCTATAGATCTGCTGACTATGCCATAAGGTGGAGGAGTAGAGGAAGCTGAGACAGTCACAACCTCAAGACAATGCAAGTAACTTAATCTGAAATCCATGAGAAAGAGAACAACTTGCTGAGGTCCAAGGCCCTGCAAAAGAAAGTCATCAAATAACAATAGGAACTGCATAGACACTTCCTCTGTAACATGGGACTAGGACACCATCCCCTTTATATCAGAGGGGCTCCAGGCAGTCAATCATAGATAAACAATTAGTTGACAGTGCCCCAAAACTTCTTGTCCATCAAGCACAGGAGAGGGTAGAATTAGAAAGGGCTGGCGGTAGAACCACGCTTTGAGACTGATTATAGCATCTATGTCCTGCCCCCCACTCCTAGCGACAGCTTTTCAGACCAGTGAATCTGCTTGAATATGTACTGCTTCTGGAAGAGATATTCTTAAGTTCCTGTCTCCTTTATAAGGTGCTATAGCTTTTGCAGAAGGTTCGTGTAGGGTACCTAGATTGTGTTCTAATGTGTACATATATGCATATGTCCCAATATGGTATGTGTCTATATTTTATATATGTGCATACATCTGCATATTATAAAATCAAGTTGACCTTTTTTTTTTAATGAGTAGGTGGTGATTGAGCTAAAGCCTATAAAATGTTAGGGCTCTAATCAAGTCAAATTGGTTACAGTAGCAATCTACCTGAAGCCTTTGGAATGACACGGTAACTTGCCACTACTTGTAAAGCAACATGAGGCTCTTGGCAGCCTGACTCCAGCCGGAGCCAACCACGCCAGCAGTCATTAAAAATTCAGTAAAACAGAGCTTCACCTTAGTGCCATGACCAGAGTTAAAACACAGCCAAACCACCAAGACCTCGTGGGTTTAACACCACCCAATAGAATTGTGGGCTTAAAGCTTGCAAAACTGGTACTTAAAAATAATTCATGAAACAAGCCCTGCAGGCACCATGACAGGTCGGGATACAGCCCTGAGAAAGAAAAACAGGATCCCTGCCTTCATGAAGTTTACAATCAAAAAGTCTAGTGAGTGAAGGGCTTTCTTTGCGATAGCAAGTTACTTTTCAAACTTTGTACTTTTATTGGTGTAAGGGCCAAGGGGTAGCTGGAATTACCTAAGTGCAGCCTTTGGTGAGATATTTGGAGCCCCAGCACCAAGTATTTGTTTAGGAAGTTCTTTTATCCACTAGGGTAAAATTCTACCCAGCAGCGCAGATCTGGCTTGTTAAATGATCCCAGTAATAACCATCCAAGGAACTCCTTGGAATCCTTTATCAGCTCCTTGACGTTCTTCTTCTAGCTTGTGTTGTCATTTAGCTCTTATCCAATAACTGGTAGGATGGAATTAAGGGAACTCGTGTTTAAAATGGAGAAACTCCTTTTGTGAATACTGGCCTGTCTCTTTAAGGCTGAAGGCTTGGCCGTCATTCTGTTTAATCTATCACTGATAAAGTTATCACGTAACCTAGTGTCTGCTAAATGAGCTATAAAAAACACCTTAGAAATACAAGGGGATTGCACTGCGACCTGTAGGTCAAAGCTAACTCTATGTAAGAGGTTGGAGAAGGAAACATGCTAGTTGTCTCCACCTAAATCCTGATCACATTGAGAATTCCTTTCTGTGTAGTCTGTCAGGGAACTGCTTACAAGGAGCACACAAGCAAAGTGCTCGGGTTATTTCCTTAATGCAGTGCTCGCGCTGTGCAGATACCCCCTCACCAGGAACTGTGCTGGTGACCCAGGGAAGGGAAGCCAACTTCGGCTGGACAGAGGGAAATAGAGCTTCAGTTGAAATAAATAATTTATCAGCAAAACCTGGAAAACACCGAGAGCAAGAGGGCACTCTCAAATCATGCCAAAACATGGTGCAAACTGGGACCACTCCCAGCAAACCAACAGGTAAGATCATCCTACTTTGAAAATGGGATATAACTTAGAAAAAAAAAATGCAGATATCTAGGATCACCTAAGACTAGAGCAATAAGCACTTGCCCAAAGAAAACCCATCTCTATAATAAGTTTGCTGTTAACAGGCACCAGCTACCTCCAAACTGATAGAGGACACTACTTTTTAAAAAGGTAATTACGATTGCCCACAATACCTGGTACCTTACAAGGACAAAGGATGAATAAGTGCTTTTGCTAGAGGTATGTGCACAGCACCGGAGAGCAGGAGGGAGCTCCTACCCAGCCTGATGTGGAAATGAAACTAGGGTAGGAAGAAGCCAGGACGAGGTGGAAGAATTTCCAGGTAAAGGGACAGGGAGCAAAGGCACTGAGGTGTCAACATAGTGCTTTTGAGGGTATCACAAGCAGCTCACTGGTCTGGTGCAAGGAAAAGCGTATCCAAGGCATGTCTGGGGCTGGCTTGCCCTCAGCACAGGCAGCCTCAAAAGGCTTTAACCAGGGCTTTCCTGGTGGCGCAGTGGTTGAGAGTCTGCCTGCCGATGCAGGGGACACGGGTTCGTGCCCCGGTCCGGGAGGACACCACGTGCCGTGGAGCGGCTGGGCCCGTGAGCCATGGCCGCTGAGCCTGCGCGTCCGGAGCCTGTGCTCCGCAACGGGAGAGGCCACAGCAGTGAGAGGCCTGCGTACCACAAAAAAAAAAAAAAAAAAAAAAGGCTTTAACCAGCGTAGCAACGTGGTCAATATTTGCTATTTAGTTGAATCACTGGCAGCTGGGCACAGGATGAAATGGAGACCAGTAGGGATCGTGAGACCAGTTGAAAGCACACTAAACACTTCAGGCTGCTATAAAATTAAGGCAGAGGGGTATTCAGAACAATGTGACAGCACGATAGGTCAAAGGCAAGCTCTGGAGCACAGGCAGGGGGCGGCTGGTGTCTGTACCCTACTGCAAAATTCTAAGGCTGGGATATGCCTTAACCCACATATCCAAATTCCCAAAGCATGGGAAAGATCTGGTTGGCAACAAGACTCAGGAAAGATTTTTTTTTTTAATTCCAAGAACAGGTAAACCTGAACTTACTTTGCCTCTTTTAAAAAACTCCCCTTGTTTTGGTAGTAAAAGGGAATGAAGAGGCACATAGCGATTTAAAAGAATCACAAAGAATCAAGTCAGAAGAGATCTTATAAATGTTAGGTTGATTTATAAGAGCTGCTCTGGGCAGTTAACACAGTTTGTTTACAATGAGTAGTTATCTGACTCTGAACATACTGTATGTACATGGCAATTAGAAGTTGTCATGGTAAGAAAAAACCATAGCCTGCCTGCTGCAGCCAACACAAAAACAGCCAGTAACAGTAGGGGAGACGTAGGGACAAAGGTGGGGTTTATTATAAAAGAAAAAAAAAAAACTCCTCAGGAATCTAAACAAAGGAAGGGAATATTTCACACTCAGAGAATAGACACCAGGACACAAAATTACAAGTGTTTTGACTCCAGACCTGTCCTCATCTCCTCCAACAGCAGACGTGGGAAGGAGACAGCTGAAGCAAACAAGCAATTCTGTAAAACAAAGACTTAGAAACGCTACAAATACGATTAAAATCTAAACTTCTGCTTTAAAAAAATTTTTTTTTTAATATATCAAAAGGCCTGCTTTAGTGACATGCTAGTCCCACCAGAAAATAACCCCCAAACCCCCTTGTCAGTAACATGCTCAAGTTGACCAGCCAACTCATATTTCCAAACCCCTGTGTGTACAAGTACGTGTGTGTCTTTTGAACCAAAGCCCCAGGGCTCAGGTGACTGCTGCTGCTCCCGCGGGCTGACACAGCCAACCCGTGCCAGCCTCCCCAGAAGGGTGAGCAGGGCAGAGAAGCCCTGAAGTGGTAGTGAGGGGATGAGAGCCGAGTAGCCAACTTGTCAAGCACCCCCCTCCCCCCCCCCAAAAGGAGACCAGACTACTCAACTCAAATTTGGCTCCCCGTGACCAGAATGGTTTTTACTTGCTAAGGAGAAAACACACATTTATCTGCACACCCGTATATATAATTTTTTTGTTTTTACATTTAAATATAAAAATACTACTCTGCTTTGTGTTATAAATGGAGGACCAAACAACATGGAACTCTTTCTTTTAAGGTAGGGCTATCCATCCATTTATGCTGAGCTTGTCAGGGCATTCAGCCCCAGGCAAGGGAAGCACCACACTAGGAGATCTAGGGCATTTTCCTACCTGATTTCCCACCATTCCTTCTCCCCTAATTCTCACTTTTAATAGAAAGTTGGTTATAACCTTATAAGTAATGGAATTTCTCACCAAGAAAGGGAAATCCTAACCTTACCACAGAATCAAGCCCCCTGCCCCCCACTCAGCTACCACGCAGAGAAAGTCCTCCCCCTCCCTTCACAAATACTATGCTCTCTGTCCGGATAGCTATGCCTATTGGACAAACACACCTGATTAAATGGAAGCAGTGGTTATGTTTCCCCAACCCCACCCCGACTAACGCACTAGAAAGCTTCAGTGATAGGAAAAAAAATGGTGGGGGGGTAGGTGGGTGTGAGGAGATTAAGAACTTGACCCCTCTATCCTGGCCAAAGAAAACAAGAGTGAGGAATAAAAAAAGACCTTGACATCCCGCCCTTTGAGTTAACAGCTATTATAACAGGTGAGAGGGGCGAGAGTGGCAGCAGGATGTAGGATTAGGAGGGGTTTTGACGGCTGCAAGTCTAGTCCACTTAGTTTTTGTACTGGAAAGGCTCGTCGCCAGTTTCGTTGAGAAGACACGTGCGGATGAGGGCTTCTGTCACCGCAAAGGGGTCACAGTTGGCAGAGGGGCGACGGTCTTCAAAGTAACCCTTCTTCTCCTGGCCGACAGTCCGGGGAATGCGGATGCTAGCGCCACGGTTGGCCACACCGGCAGAGAAGTCGTTGATGTTGGAGGTTTCGTGGAATCCAGTTAGGCGCCGGGCGTTGTCCAGGCCCCCCTTGGGATCGTAGGCTCGGATGTGGTACTGGTGTCGCTTGCTTAGTTTCTCGATGGCCTCCTCAATGTACCTGGAGGAGACAGTTAAGATGAGGGTCCAACCCGCCACCAGGAAACCCGCCCTTCAAGGGCAGAGGAGCAGGTGTGGATCCAAGAATGGAGTGACTCATCTACCAAAGACTGTTGTCCAGGGTCTACTTCACCAAAACATGGCCCCAGGAGAACAAATTCTCCACAAGGGCAGCACTTTGCCTTGTAACCTGTGTCTCTTAGTGCTCAGAAGAGTGCTAGACATGCAGTAGATGGCATTTGTTGAATGAAAAGATCCCAGTCAAGGACTTTCTCCCACCCACAGGCATTGAATTCATTCATAAGCCTGTACGGTTACTAATTTAGTTCTTACTAAAGACTTTCAAATGCATTCATCTGTGTCAACTTTCCCCTATCAACATCCTTGAATCCTACTCCTAGAGTATTTTTGGGGTACTTTTCAAATAGAAACAAAATGACAGGATCAGAAGACAATTTTTGAAGCCAAGGGCTAAGGTACGAACTGAGAAGGCGGCTGACTCATCCCCGATACATCAAACCCTTGGCAAGTATTCTTGCAAAGAGAGTGAAACAGCCCCAGCAGGAGGCGGCACTCACTTCAGACCATTCTCCTCTCGCATGGCCTTGGTGCTGAAGTTGGTGTGGCAGCCGGCACCATTCCAGTTCCCAGGAATGGGCTTAGGATCAAAGGTGGCAATCACTCCGAAGTCTTCACACACACGATGCAAGATGAAGCGGGCCACCCAGAGATGATCTCCCATGTCGATTCCTTCACAGGGCCCTATCTGGAATTCCCACTAGAGAGAACGAGAAGACTGGCCTTTAAAGCAAAACCCACTGCTCACCCCCCAACCCAGAAGCTCTGACACGTGCACCCTTCTCACCCCTACTCCAAGCCACCTTGAGGACTTCGGGTTAAGGAGCCCTTAGCAGCCCTTGCTAGCAAAAGTCCCCACTCGCCTCTAGGTGGGGAAGGTGACGGACTAGAGCCATTTACCTGGGCAGGCATGACCTCGGCATTCGTACCCCCGATCTTGATGCCGGCATACAAGCAGGCCCGGTAGTGAGCCTCCACGATATCCCTGCCATAGGCTTTGTCTGCTCCCACACCACAGTAGTAGGGACCTGCAGAGGCGTCAAGATGGAAGGTCAAGAGGCAGGACATCAAGAAAATTCCTATCTATGTGAGATGCACGGCCCAAAGTCAGAAGTCAGAAAGCTCTCAACACTTGCTCTCTGGAATCACCATCCCTGCCTTCACCTGGAGGTGCAGGAGTGGAGTGCAGGGGGCCCTCCTGGCCACATTCTCAGTAGGGCCAAAGGTTTTCCCGCAATGTTAATGTCTCAACATCCACGTCTGGATTTGGGTAGCACGAGGGCTCTCTCTCTTTACAGTATTATTTCAGCCAATCTCAGAGACACTCCCTTAGCTTTTTGATCCACAAGGATTCACTCCCATCTCTGGAGAGAGAGACTTTCCTTGCTAATTAAGCACTTGGGGAGGAGCAAGATTCACCCCTCACCAAGGGGACTTACCTTGGGGCCCAGGGAAGCCGTTGGAAGGCCAACCAAAGGGATGCCCATCTGTGCCCATGAGAGTATATTCCTGCTCCATTCCAAACCAGGGGCGCTGGTTGCTCACCATGTCCATTATCCGTTTACAGGTGTGCCTTAAATTGGTCTCTAGGAAAAAGAAAGAGTCAACACACTATTAGAGACATATGGACAAATGTACTGAATCCCTGCATTGATGGGAAATACTCCTTGGACTCCAGGTACTTGAGATGTTGATTATAAGCTGAATTGACCCAGTGTTAACCTTTCTGTGCCCCGGTCGGTCGGTGTAAAAGGGGACGATGAGAGAAGCTATGATTATATATCTGCAGGGAGACTCTCAAAAGGCTTTATTTATAACTAAACTGGGTTACAACAGAGTCACATGGGAGTGGATCCAGAACAGAGTAAGTTTTCACCTTATCTGCAAGCTGGCTCCTTCCCAAATACCAAATGTCAGGCACGTAAACCCTCTATTCACAAAAGAACTGCTTCTAGCTGTCAGACTTATTCCTAGTTTCTCAAGCATTTAGAGCCAAATCTACAATTTTTATTGAGAGAATCATTTGCCTATTAAGAGCTTTACATTCCAGGAGAGCAGATAAAGTGCTAAGTTCTATAGTACTGGTTAGTACAAAAAAATAAAAATAAAATAAAATGCGACGAGCTCAACTGGGAACAATTTCTAACCCAGACCGGAACTTTATAGACTCATTATGGCTGTTTCACTATGTCCCAGGAACCATTTTAAGATCTCTACGTTACATCAAAGAAAACCCCCAACTTCGTTTTCCTAACAGCCCTGAGGTGGGTATTACGAGTCTCCATTTTCACAAATGAGAAAATGAGGCTCAGAGATGGTAGGTAGCCTGCCCAGGGTACAGCACAAGCAGCAAGGTCAGGAAACCCTGCTTGTCGACTTCAGAGCTCAGGCCCTTTACCACAATTTGATAATGCCTCTCAAAACAAAGACAAGTAAGGTCCAGAGTCACTAAGTGACTTGCCAAAAAGTCTCACTGGCTGAGTGTAGCAAGAGACTTCATGGAAGTGAGACTCCAGCTGAGCTTAAAAAGGTGAATGGTGGAGAACTGGGAGCAATGGGTATGCCAGACAAAAACCAAAGGTGCAGTTACAGCAAACCTCAAGGCAAACGTATGTTATCAGTGAACCAAGATGCTCTTATTTTAGTCAGTGGACAGAGAAAGAAGACAAGCTCTCTGGAATGAAAAGGCAACCAATATTTAACATACAATTCTTCTCAATCATTTGCACATATTAACTCAATTAATCCTCTAAACAACTTTATGAGACGGATTTCATTATTTTCCCCATTTTAAAATCGGGGAAGTGAAAAGTATAGGAGAAAAATAACTTGCCCAAGCTCATACCAAAGAAGTGGCAGATCTAGAACTCAAACCCAACATTCTCACTTCAGAATCCGTGTTCTTAAAATCTACAGGCAGGACGACTGTGACATGCGGCACTCCCCCAGCAGATTTAGAAGAATCCAATGTCGTTTTATGGAACCAACAATGGGAGGATGGACCATACAACCTCTCTGAACAAGGAAGTTCAGGATGGAGAGGTCCATGTCCAATCCTTCAGACTTCTAAGACAGTTCTGAGATGAGCTTGTCTTTCCAATACCGATCTTGGAATATCCTCTCCCGCCCACCTTTACAATGCATGGACTGGGGCGTCCATACCTATCCTATACACACCTGCAGGCTTTCGGTTGTACTTGAAGACTTCACAGAACACCAGCTTGTTGGGGTCCTTGCGGAAAGGGTCCCGAAACATGGCCGCAGGGACGAGATACATGTCACTGTTGGAGCCTTCGGATTGAAAAGTACTAGAGCCATCAAAATTCCACTCCGGCAACTCTGGGGTTAAAAAGAGAGGGGAAAATTATAGTTAAAATGCACAAGGAACTTTTCAGATCTTCACAAGATCTATACTCTCTTGTCCAGAAAGCCAGTGAGGCATGCATGACTGCCACTATTAACACGCAAACCCTGATGTTTGCAGGTAGCCCTACAGTCCTTCCTATCTGAGTTCCAAGTAAGACCACCACATCACTTTCCTAAAAGAAGTAACAGTCACAAGAACAACCTAAGAATGACGTTTCCTCTGTAAATAAGTCTACTGGACACCAAGGAGACAAACTGGATATCACCAGTCAGTCAGTCAGTCCTCATTTAAAGTATTGAAATCGGAGAAATAAAGATTCTCTGAGAGCCAACTCTGTTGCTTCTTTCTCTAATTCCTCCCCCCACTGTGTGACGGACTGTCCTAGTTCAAGTGGTGTCCTTATTTTAACAGATGAGGAAACAGACACCAGCCGGATGACTTATTCAATGGTGCTCCCATGTCACGTATCCACACTATGTTTTAAAGGCCAGTTCCTTCATCACTCCAGTTGACTATGAGTTCTCCCAAGGCAGAGACCAGACTCTCATCTTGTATTCCCAGGGCCTATCCAATACCTGCCACATAGCAGGTGCACAGTATACGCTTTATATTACAGTCATTCATTCATTTGCTCAAATGTGAACGTTATCAGAAGAGTAACCTAACCTAAAAGCAGGTAAAAGATGATGGACCACGGTCCCTTTCCAGAAGGAGAGTGGCTATGGTTTGTTCTAGACCAAAAGAATGAAGTTGTCACAACTCATATAATAGCTCCTGTAGGATAAGCAATCAGCCAGTTTAAGAATTTCCAGAAGTGGCATCAACTAAAAACTAATGATGGCTGGTCATAGAGACCACTTTAGGGTGTTTGTTTTGCATGTAGAACCTCAGTGACACATGAGTCTGAAACAGCATTCAAAGAGTTTGTAAAGTAGATGGCATAGTCAGGTGGTTTTCAAACTGGGTTCCTGGCCGTACCTTAGGGCCAATTAAGTAGGACTGCCCAAGTAAACAAAGTTTCCAACCCCTCTCGCCCCCAGACTTAGTCTCTCTTCCTTCAATATACTGGCTTACACGCAAGATTTCATTTAAATGAAGGGGTCCATTGCTGTTATGCTTGGAGGCAGTGTAGGAGCTTAATGTTGGTTGAATGAAGTCTGAAAAGTCCCGCCTTCGAAAAGCTTCACAAACAGAGGCCAAATCTAGTGGCTTGGTCTCAGGCTGCCGCCCACCCTCACGCTGCTCCCAGCCAGCTCAGTCTCTCACCTTCTATACACTTGGGCTCACAGTCCAGGGTCCGGGTCTTGCAGCGCAGTCCTTCTCCAGTACCATCAATCCAGATATACATAGCTTGGACTTTCTCACCCTGAGGCAGGGACATGTACACCTGCTTGATGCCTTTGTTCAAGTGGGAGCTCGCCGAGGTGGCCATGGTGGAAGGTGTTCTGGAGAGAGACAAAATAAAATAAGAACACCAACTCCAAACAGATCCTCTGACGCAATAAGGACAACTAAATCAAGAAGCAGCGGGAGTGGTGGCCCCTCCCTATTTAACTTGCTTTCAGGGAGATTAAACTTTTATACTAGACAAAAGTCTCCTTACAAGCTTCCTCAAGCCAGAATCTAAACTTGTGAGCACTAAGCTCTACTTTTTGCAGTTTATCAGAGGTAGAGGAATTGTTTCATTTTTCACACTAAGATACTAGAGGGAGAAAAAAACCCCAAAACACAATGAAGATACAAAAGTTCTGAAACAAAGTCTGCCGAACAGACATCGTCTCCAAGTAAAATCCAGCCACAGAAAGGCTTGGCTGCTATGATCTCTGGGTTAAGTCTTCCCTTTTCCTTACACCCCAGAGGATATCTCAGTAAACAGTGCTTTTGAAGATTCCTCCACCCTTCCAAAAAACAAACACCCCCCCCCCATTTAGTTGGTAGGATGAAACAAGGGGGCTAGCTAGAAGATTTAAGAGACTGGTGGCTTCCTAGAAGAACAGCAGTTATTACAATTACCAAGATGTAAAAATAGCCAATCCAAGCTGGATTCTAAGATACACGATGGCATAATTTGCATCAGTCTGAGGCAAAGTTCTCACTTCAGACAGGAGATTTAAGTTTGACCAGATTCCACCAGAGAGCTTTTCAAGTAATTAAGAAATTCCCACGTCTAAATCAAAAAGCTCTGGGGTTTCAAAAGCTGAGGCATGCTAAAAACTGTGAGGCTCCACCGCAAAACCCCTGAAAGAAGAGACACTGAAGCCACAAAACCAAACCTCAACATTAAGAGGACGTTCTACCCCTCCCTCTGCTGTCGACAGCCCAGGGTGGCTGGAAAGGGAACACACTGTTCTCCTCCAATGACTTGGGTAACTTTCTGAAGTACAGTGGCAAAGTTTCTATGGGCAACCGTCCATGTTTGCCCAGCTGAAAACATAACTGCTTCTCCCTCCAACAGCCTCACCCTTCCCCCCCCCCCCCCCGAAAGCGGAGAAGCTGTCTGTCAAACAGTGTTACCAGACAACCACTACCTTTGCCTACTCCCTGTAGAAGACTTGGTCAGTCAAATCCCACCCCCGACGCCCATCCTGCCTTTAAAAGCCAGAGGGAGCAATCCCTGACCCTTTCAGCTCCCACTAAAAGCTATAACCCGGTCTCTGGCTTTCGTCCCCAACCTGTTACACCTCCAATTTCAAACCACGCTGTCTCTCTTTAAGCCTCAGCTCCTGCTCTTTTTGGTGACGAGTTGCAATGCCAACAGCCTAGTCTACTATATCAACTGGTGCCGCCGAGGTGCCAAGATTACGTGGTGGGTGCTGGGAGGGATGGGATTCTGCAGTTTTTAGCTGTTTCTGCAGATGCAGTGGGAGCCGGGGTCCTCATCCCTGCTCCTCACTCACCCCAGCCACATAAGGTCAACGGTATCGCTGCCCTCCTTAGCCTTTCTCCTTTTCGAGTGGCGTTCGCGCCTCTCGTGGGTCTCCGGCTCTCGCTGGTCCAGGCACCGGAGCTTTCTGGGCGAGGGAGACGGAGAGGGAGAGGGAGTTGGAGAGCGGTAGGGATCGGACCGGGACGAGCTGGAATGCGAAGGCTGGTGGGTCAACGTCTCGATCTTGACTCGCGGTTTCTCTCTGGCGCTCACTGAGTAGGCGACGAAGCCGAAGCAGTTGGAGGGGGACCCCGAGGACCGAGACTCCAGGTCGTCACCTTCGTTCGTGGTCTTCTTCACGGATTTGCGGCCAGGGGAGGATCCCCGCTTCCCGCCCCCGGGGTGGTTGGGATAATCCACTTTGAGAGCAGCCCTTTCCCACAGAAAGGTCCCGAAAGTCGGCGCCCCGCCCCTTGGGCCCCCGTCTGGATCTCAGGGCCTAGCCGAGGGGGCCATCCCTCTCCAAGGACAGGGCTAGGAGGGGCGGGGGATGGGGACATCCGCCAGAGGGACAGCGTGCCGCTGCTGCCCCTGTCCGGCCGGCCAGTCCTCTCCACCCGCCGCGCCCGCCGGCCATGCCGCATCCCGGGCTCCCCATTGTTCAGTCACAGGGGTAGGCCCCCGGGAGCCCGCGGCGGGAGCGGGCCGCAACACAGACGCTCACTGCCCCTCGCCTCCGCGCAGGCGGCTAACCGCGACGACCGCCCCAGGGCCCGCCTCCGCGGAGGAAGAGAGCGAGGCTCCAGCAGGGCACCACTCCATCCACCACGCACACCACATGGCCGAGCCGGGGGCGCCGGGCCCGGGCAGTGCCTCCACAGCTCGCCCTGCCGAGCGACATCCAGGGGCGGCGCTTGGGGCTGCAAGCAGCTGAAGGAAGATCAAAACAACTCCCCGCCCTTCTCGAAGCCCTGGCGACTCGCGCGCCCCGCCATCGCCGACCCAGACCCGCCGGGAGGCACGGGCGGCGGAAGCAAGCGGGAGGGCCCGCAGGCCGGGGCGCAGAGTAGAGGCTGGAGGTGGGAAGGGGCCGAACCGAGCTCAGCCGATCGGTCAGAGCGCGGCGGCTCGCGACACTTCCGAGCCCCCCGGGCCGGCCAGGCGCTTACCTATGCGGCGAGCAGGCGGCAGGGTGGGCAGGCTGCGAGAGCGAGGTGCGGAGAGGAGAGGCGAGGAGGCCGGAAGAACTGCTTACACAGCCGGCTCTTCTCCCATTCTCAGCTCTGCTGGGCCGTCTGCGGCCCCGCACGCTTTATCTGCAGCCGGGGCCGCCCCCGGCGCCCTGATTGGCTCCCAGAGGCCCGGAGCCCGGGCGGATCAGCTGATGCGCGTCCCGGCAACTCGGCCATTGGGCGAGCCGCCGAGCGGGCGCCGCCGGGGTGGGGGCGATCCGGCCCGGGAAAGAAAGAAAGAGAAAGGGCGGTGGGGGAAGGGGGTGTGGGGGAGGGGAGCGAGGAAGGGCGGGGCGGCGGCGGCGGCGGCGGAGGGCCCAGTGCCTGCCGGGAAGGACCCCGCCGGCCCGGGCTGCCGCGCAGCGACGCGGCGCCCCCGCCCGCCCGGCCTGGGGCCGGCCCCGCAGCCCAGTATTGCATTCAGGTCGGATATTTTGCGGGAGAGTTCTCTCTTTTACTAGGTCACACTGCACGCCCCAGAGCTCCCAGAGGAAATTCTGACCCACGGGCACCCACTTTTGCCTTTTGTTGTTAGAGAACCCCCGGCCCCCTTTCCCGGCCCTCGGGTCAAGTTTGTGAGGGAGCTCGCGGGGTGGGGGAAGCCCTGGGCTCGCCGCAGTCGTGGCCAGGCGTCGGAGGGGGCGGCGCAGACAGGGGCCATGCCGGAGGTCTCTCGGCGGGTTTGGGGATGTGGACAGAAGTCTAGGATCTCACATTGGTAGTGAAAGTGCTGTGTTTTGTCTCATTCCATAGAAGGGATCCTGGCGGGCGGAGACACAAGTCGGGAGACCTGATTCTGCCTCTGCCACACCTGAGGCAATTCTCGCAGCCTCTGGGCCCAAGTTCCCTCATCTATAAATAAAGCGGAACTTCCCTGGTGGTGCAGTGGTTAAGAATCTGCCTGCCAATGCAGGGGACACAGGTTCGAGCCCTGGTCCGGGAAGATACCACATGCCGCGGAGCAACTAAGCCCGTGCGCCACAACTACCGAGCCTGCGCTCCAGAGCCCGTGAGCCACAACTGCTGAGCCCATGAGCCACAACTACTGAAGACCACGCGCCTAGAGCCCGTGCTCTGCAATAAGAGAAGCCACTGCAATGAGAAGTCCGCGCACCGCAACAAAGAGTAGCACCCGCTCTCTGCAGCTAGAGAAAGCCCGTGCGCAGCAGCAAAGACCCAACGCAGCCAAAATAAATAAAATAAAATAAATTAATTAAAAAAATAAAATAGAGTGGTTCAAGAAAGGACCTTAAGAGTCGCCCATCAGATTTGAAATTCTGTGCAGTAAAGCGGTTAAAGAAAGGACCTTAAGAGTTGCCCATCAGATTTGAAATTCTGTGTGCGAACTGTTTCCCGAGGACAGCTGAAAGGAGGGTGAAGTCTTGGCATCTCCTCTTCGAAGCTCAGGGTATGTCAAAAATTTAGAATTCCTGAAACGAATTCTGTCTGTTTTTGTTTGTCAAGTAATTTATTGCACGTTTTTGTAATATGGAAAATGAGAATCAGTACCCCTTTCTCCTCTCTCCTTATAGCCTTACTATGATAGTTGAGAAAACGTGTATGTGTATGTGAACACAGTCTTGAAGTGGATGCTTGTCAACAGATACACAATAACTATATATATATGTATACAACACATACACAACACACACGTGAATGTAATGTTTTCATTTCTACCAGTGCTATTACTTGATCATACTATTTTTATTGCCTGAATCCATCTGATGGTGTCTAGCCTTTATTGCATCTTTCAAGAGCCCCAGTATTTGAGACTTCGAGGTTTTCTATTTGAAGACTAAGAAGTCATGTTTCCAGGGCCTTTGGAAGAGGAAGGGAAGAAGTTTGCACTTCTGGTTATTTTTTGTACCACAAATATGGAAAAGAAATGTTGCCTGTGACCACACACACATAACTTGGCTTCTTTGGTCAACATCCCTTCCCTGTGAGAGTATGTCTAACACTGTAGTGATTTAAAATGAGAGATGCAAGATTCATCTCAAACAGGGGCTTTTGGTATGTTTCAGACAGGTAACATTGTGGACCAGGTAAGTCGCCTTGCAAGTGTAAGGGATTCCATCCTTTATGTGATCCTTCGATATGATGGTTAAAAGCTGGGCTTCAGTTCAGGCAACGCAGGTTCAGATCTGGGCTTTACTTCTTACCAGCTTTGTGTTGGGGTAGATACTTAGCGCTAGAGCCTCAGATTCCTTGCCTCCAAAATAAGAATAACGGCTACCTTGTATATTGTAAGGATTAATTGTGATGGCACATGCATATAGTAAATTTTTAGAAAAGAGCAATAATAATTATTATAGGTCAAGATAATCTGATGGGATTGGATTCTTTCTTTCCCCACCACAACCTGTGAAGTACAACTTCCTAACTTCGTGTAATGCTCTACCGTTGGTTTTATGAGAGTGGGCTTAGACCTGATAGCAAACTGAGATGTCTTCATTCCATTTCTTTCTGTGAGGTCTTGAGTTTAAATTGTTGAGGAGGGGGCGTGAGGGAGGGGAAGAGTCATGTTCTTGTTTTAAAAAATGTTAATTTCCAGTTGCCAAACTGCCAGAAGTGAGCCAGAGCTTTTTACTGTACTTGTCACCACCAGCACCCGAGGTGGGGATGGCACACAGAATAGAAAATGGAAAAGTAGGAAGCATGTGCAGTTCTTAAAGCTTCTAGTCTGTGGGTGCCTGCCGCCCTTGCTGGTGTCTTAACCTCCCTGAGCAGCTTATTCATCTTAGTGCCCCCCAGGAGTGTCCAGGGTGAGTGGTCGAAACCGATGTTTGTTGACCACACAGAAATGACAGCGGCCCCATCAAGAGAACATGTGCTTTGAGCTGCTTTTCCAAGAATGGAAATGGATTTGCTTTGATCCATTCACGTGACGGGGGCATACTTTGTGAGGGTTAGGAAGGTAATACATGACTACTGAGTTTTTCAGGCAGAACAAGAAGCCTTGTCCCCCTTAGTCAGCACCATACTTACTTAACCCAACCGAATTAGGGCCCAAATGAGTCCAATGATTGTTCAGGGAACCTTAAAAGAGTATGAGGGAAGAAAAAGCAGAAGAAAGCCCTTAAACTAGCTGGTTCGCCCCCAGAAACCCAGACTGTACTTTTAGAGAAGTTAGAAGTAGAATGGACTGTTTGATCCTGTTTGACTTTGCTGTGTCTGCTGCCCTTTGTTCTCTTTCTCCTTCTTCCCTAAATTGCTACCCGCCCACATTCTCCACTCGCTCCCTAAAAAGCATTAGAGCACTTGAACGATGAACTCTTCTGTCTCCTGGTACACCCAGTATCAAAGCACACAGGGGATTCTGTTACGTGTGCTTTGAAGTCAGGTTTTTCCTCTCTTAGAATAGAGCAGCTGTGTCCAAGGGGTGGGTGGAGTGGGAGAGAAATATCACAGGTAAAAATTTGGTTCCAAATCTGCAGAAATGACTGGGGACTGAAAAAAAGCATTTCTTCAGTGTTGTTCTGCTGCTTGAAATAAAGGCCTTGTCTTGGGTGGGCTTTACCTGTGAGTTCTCTCAATTTCTTTCACTCTCTTTTAAAGGACCCGTTCTCACTCTGCAGGTCGTAAGCCCTTAATCTAGTGATCTGAGCGTGCCTTCCCAGGGCCTGTGTGGTTGGTTGCCTTGCACTCATTGGAGACAAGATTTGGGGTAAGGCTCAAACGTACTCAAACCTTCAACCAGAACATGTAGTTTGGGAAATGGAGTTTTTCCAACATTTGAATGATTTCAGTAGGCGTTGAACAAAACCCTTAACTTAGACTAAAGAGACATAGCTGAGACTCAGGCTTGAGGAACACCCTGGAAACCCAACCCAGAATTATAAATTTTTTTTTCAATAAACCAACGCCAGTTCTTTCCAAAAGAATAGACCATTGTATATCTTAAAGCAAAACAAAAATAAAACAAAAGAAAAAGAAACAGCCTTGGAAGTTGATGTCATTACTCTTAAAGCACATTTTGGGGAAAAGCTGCAATTGACCAAGCCTTCAAATTTCACAGTGCACAATTAAAGAAGAAAAGACCAGGTTTTACGTCAATTTGGTATCTAACACTGAACCCAGAGGAATTGTTCTTTATCTGTTTTCTGATTGTTTGATATTCTTAAGCTCAGGTTAGGAAATTAGAAATTCAAGTCTCAGCTTTTTTTTGTCTGATTTGAGTTTTGTTGAAGGCCCCTGGAAACCATTCAAATATAGAGAACACTTCGTTTCCCAGCCTACACCTTATGATTGAAGGTTTGGGTCTGAGCCCTACCCCAAATCTTGTCTCTAATAGGAAACTGCTTGGAGAGTTGGGAGGAATTAAGTTCATCTTAGCTAACGACATGGTAAAATAAGTGCTACTGAGAAAATTACAGCTGTATAATTCTAGAATGAACCTTCAAATAATTCTAGCTGACCAGTGAGGAAGCTGAGGACGTGCTCACTTGCAGTAGTTAGCTGGATTCACCTTAGTGCAGTATTTCACAGGCTAATATGCTTCCAAGGTGCAATTCCCTTGAGAGCCTTTTTCTGTTTCCCTTCCTTCAGCCTTCTCGGGCTGTGGATGATGCATTCCTGGGCCACCACCTCTAAACTCCGAAATCCCTACTGTACCCGCTAAGGAAAGTACCCTGTCCAGGAACCAACTAGTTTACCTCTGAATCCTGCATAGTGGCTTACCCAGTGCCTTACATACAATGGACATTCAATATATTCTTTGGGAATAACTAGATTACCAGGGGGAAAAGTGCTGTATGACAGGTTCTTTTTAAAGTAATCTTTGGAGATCATTTTGTGTATTTAATAATCTGTTTCATTGTTTTGTGAATCTGGGATCTTCACAGAGAAATTTTCTTCCTATTCTCAAGGTATGTGTGGATTTATCTTTGTTCTCTAGATTGATTGGAACATTATTGAAGCTTATTTAGAAGTTTAGGAAATTTAGCATTGTGGTCAAAAACTGACTAGGATCAGAGTGTGTCCTGGAGTTGGTACTTTTCCCAAAGATATCCTCAACTGGATCCACAGCTCATCCTCCCTCACTCCTATCCCATTAGTTGATTTGAATCCTTGTTTATTTCACATTTCCACGCCAAATATTAGCGGGAAGCAAACAGCGCTTGGGTACATTTTCTGGATATTTGGACAATACGTAAACTTGGCTCTATATTTTTCCTGACCTCCTTTCCCCTCCCCCCACTTTTTTTGAACCGGTTCTTAGGAGACTTTTTACTGGGTTGGAGAGTTAGAGGCTTGGCTGGGGCGATGTGAATATAGTGCCCTCTGGTGGAATTTTGTGAGAATTGCAAATCTCTCCCCCCAACCCTAAGAGTGTTTGAGAAGTCTTTTCTTGGCTGGCCTTCAAGGGGAGGGCTTCTCTGTTACATCTCAAATACTATAGTAAATTAATAGCATGCAAGTTTATTACCTACACTGGATATTTTAGAGATATTGTGTGGGGGATATCAATTGATCACTTGAGGTTTATCATAAAATTAGGCCTCAAATGACTAGAAATGGGCAGCTGGCAGCACCTGTGCTTTTTCATCATCTGACGTCAATGTGTATGAGAGGTAGACAAAAAAGGGGTTCCCCCAAAAAAGGTAATTGGAAAGAGTCTAGGGACCAAGAATTAAGGGAAAATAGCAGGGATCAGAAAACTTGGTCACAACAGTTGTTATCGTCAGCCCTCACTAGGATCTGAGCCCAGACATTTAAGACCCAGCTAGAGGTTGAGAGTCTGTCAGACTCTGATTGATCGCCTTCCCGCAACAATTTGTAGAGAGGTCCCACGGTGGTCGTGTAACATGGAGCTTCTCTGGACCCTGTTAGCTTCCAGCTGGGAAGGTAACAACAATGCCAAGAGGAAGAGACGCCATAGGTTCCCAACAGGCACAAAGCATCGATCATCACATGCCAGCAGAAGAAGGTGGTGACAAACATGATGTCAATGAGGTCATCATCCTGCCCCGGGTAGCCGGTGCCTGGTTTGTACAGAATGAAGCCGGCCTGTACCAGCCAGAAGCCCATGATCTGAAACAGAAAGGTCTCGATCACTGAGAGTTGAAACGTGTCGGGAACCCACAGCTGTACGGTCAACACCAGCATGAGCAGCAACACCACCAAGATGAGCACAGAGTGAACCTGCAGCTCCACCCCTGCTGAGTCCTGAACATGTGACACCAGCAACAGCAGGAGCACATAGAAAGTCAGCACCAAGGTCCCTTCTTCTAGGGGCACACAGTGCTGAGGCAGCAAGTTCTTGCTCACGACCTCTACACAGCCGCTGAGGGTGAGAAGGATGTACATGGTGACATGCTGCCACTCTTTGGCGTACATGACTCTCAGGGGCAGCTCCCTGTTCATCAGTATCAGCCCTCTCTTCATGCAGCTTATCTCATACACTAACAAGCCGGAGCCAGCCAGCGTCTTCAGCAAACCACCGTAGGATATTTTCCACAGCCTGGCCCATCTCCCCTTATTCTTGGGAGGTGATGAAGGATACAGGAAAGAGTCACTGAATATCACAGCTTTGGAGACCACTACTGCTTGATACAGTCCATATGAGAGGAGAAACAGCCCTGGGTACGCATGACCGATAAAGGTTCCCATTGAACTAGAAATCCCTCTAAAGAAGGTGAGAAGAGTAAAACGAAGGCACGTCCACACCTTCAGGGGCCACTTCAAGATCTGGACTTTGGAAGGAATTGCCTTCCACCAACTTTTATCATTTCGCCCCACCCACTGCTCCCCCGCAGAGAGGAAATGCTTCTTGAAACAAGCCTATGACTTTGGTGGTGTAAAGCCTCATTGCTCCATTCCATTCTGGGACGTTGGGGACTAACTGGCTTCAGCCAAAGAAGACAGCTGGTGAATGTGCCTTTAGGGGCCTCTAGGGCCCTTGGGGCGCTTCTGGTCATACTTGTCCCTTTCTCCTATGGCTTCCTTCCCCTGGTACTGCCCAGCACTCAGAGAAGGGCACAGAAGCATGGGATGGGGTTAGGGGTTGCCATGGTCTCCAGAGGAAGCCTGGGCACTCACAAATCCTCAGTTTCCTTTGGTATCTCTCAGACATAACTTTGGCCTGATTACAAAGTTTTCTTTCTGGACACATATATTTAAAAACATTTGGATATATGAGCATGTTTCGTACCTATCTGGCTTTTCTTCTTTTATAGACACGTTCTGAGGATCACCGAGAAAGGTCCCTTCCTCTCCTCCCCTTATCTTTTCACCCCCCCACCTTTGTCTCCCCACTTCAGCATTTCTACTGGCCAGTAAATGGATCTGAAAAGCTAACTTTTGATACTGATTTCAGGAACAGTGGGTATTTTGTACTGTGTCAACCTAACTAAGCTTGAGCCATGTTTCCTAGAGTTACCTTCCTTCTATGATTCCAGATTGAGTTGGCTGCAAGAGAAGTTTACAAGAGAACCTAAAGATGGAAATGAAGCAACCTAAGACACTCTGAAGGTGTAGGGTACCAGGCGCCACTGCAGTTCACGCGTTCAGTTACTGATCTGCTGGCTCAACTCCTTGGCATGGACAGCCAGGCCTACAGCTCCCTCAGCTTCTCTTTGTGCGAAGGGCACCAGCTGCTTCTGCAGGCCACCTGCCACTGAAGTATGAGGTGATGAGAGGAAGACAGAGGCTTCAGTCTATCTTCGTAAGCTGCAGTTTGTCCTTACTCTTCCCCAACTTCGTGTAATGTACTTCTTCCTGACTGCTGCCAATTTGAGCTGAAATGGCCTCCACCCCATCACACAGAGAGGCAAGAGCCTTCCATAGACTTCCTCACTACAAATGTGTCAGGTCTAATATCCATAAGAAATCCATATTCCCATGATCTATCCCTAACTGATGCAAGGGATTAAGGTGTCATCCCTAAAATGTAGATACCGTTGAGAGGAGTGACTCCAGTGAGCTAGTGTTGGCCATTTGGATTTTAATGTGAATTAGCCCATCAGCTTCATTTATCTATGACTCTGCTAGTGTCTAATGCACCTCAGAAGACAGAGTCCTAGGTATTGGGTAACAGCCAGCTGAGTATAAGGCAGAGAGGATGGTGAAGAACAAAGTACAGATAATGTGAAGCTCACAGTGGTTCTGGGTTTACTGTGGAAGGTACATGGCATAGGAATTTCTCTGGGGGTTATAATAACGCTGAGGGGAGAAGTTCACTGCTCAACGTGAACGGTACTGACGTCACAGTTTTCTGCATAATCATCTGTCCTTATGGTACAAGTAATGCTGTGGGGCAGAGAGGCAGCACCCGTATGCTGACAGCGCCCCTAGTGAAGAGGAGGAGAACTTACACACAGGTCACAGCACTGCCTCTGAGACCTCACTCCTACCCAACTACCTACACTTCCGCAAGTCCACTTAATTCCAGAAAAAGTTAAAATCTCTTTCTGACCTTGAGGATGACAATAATTCAGATTTCTTCTTGCTATTTAGAGGTTTGGTGGGGCTAGGGATTTGAGTGTGAAGGGAAATTAGAAAAGCAAAACTTAATTCATCTTTCTGGGGGAATTTTCTAACTTTAAATTTTAAAATTAAGTATTTTTATTCAATTAATATACAGTCATTATAGAAAAGTCAGATAAAATGCATCAGCAAAAAGAAGAACGTTACAAATCATCTAATTTCATAATCTGGAGGTGACCGTTTTTACCACTGAGGTGTAGAAACACAGTTCTAAGAAAGCAGCATGAAGAATGGAAAATGCATCGATGGAAGTCAGAAATCTGCCTTCTCACTCCAGTTCCCCTTGATTTGCTGCATGTCATACCCCTCATCTAAAAAAAGCTGAGTGTTGAACTTAACTTTCTATTAAAGTGAAAATAAAAGGGCATGAATATGGTTGCACAGAAGTGAACATGTTTATCTTCTGTCTTCTCCCTTTTGGTGAATTATCAAAACACTGGGAGAGCTCTGTAGTGCTCAATGCTCAGAGGTAAGAGATTCAAAGGGAAAATCTGAGTGACGCTTCTGAAGTCGTCAGGAGGAGAGAACCCGAGGGATTCTCTTAGGTTCTTGGATTTGCTCTGGGAGAGGCACAGGGTCCATCGCTCCTCTATGTATCAGCAGGACCGGGACAGGAAGCATGTGGTTACAGGCCTCAAGAGGAGCCACATTTGGTTGCTTTTAATGTTGCTTCTAGTACTTCGAGGCTGTGGTCCTAGTAAGGTGGGTGCAGCAGAGCTTTCTCCAGCTCCTATCCCCCTCTCCCCAGTTGTTCCTGCAGCTGTGAGTCAGGGGTCAGAAGAGGAGAGAGAACAGCAGCACTGACCCCAGAGCAATGTGAGGTTGAAAGTGGAACATATGAGGACAAGGGGCCCCACTTCAGGTCCCGTCCGGGTTGCTCAGGCCCCACCTTGGCCAGGCACCAGGGCAGCATGTTGTTCATTAAAACGTGAACATCCTGACCAAGACTTTGAAGATAGGAATCGCCCATCCCAAACCAGACACTCACTGCCCACAAGTAGCCAACAAGGAAGCGAAGGGTGGTGAATGATTAGCAGAGCTGGCAGACAGCTCCAGAGTCTGTGGACACCAAGTACCTGGAAAGAGTTTCCTAAGACAAACTCAGCTTGACCACAGGAGCCCACAGAGGTCCTTCATGGCCTGGCTGCTCCATGGCGAAACTCCCCCTCAGACCTGTTTCCCCCACCGCCATGTTCTTGAGGGGCCCCAGGCACAGCCACTGCCACTTGTCTGGCATGAAATGCCAGGATGAGCCAGAATGCCTTCAGGAATTCAGTACATATGAATTTACTAGCTGCTGTGGATTCTGCTGAACACAGCAGGCATATAAAAAAGTATATGATGTAGTTCTTATCCACAAAGGGCTTACAATTTGAAGGCACACATCTCTACACACACTCAAACACACATACACAAACACAACATATAGAGAACTATTTAGACTACCTTGGTTCCACAGAAATCAAATGTCATGTATGTAATTTTTAATTTTCTAAAGCATTTGATAAAATTCAACATCCATTCATGATGAAAACTCTTACCAAAGTGGGTACAGAGGGAACATATCTCAACGTAATAAAATAAAACTCTTACCAAAGTGGGTACAGAGGGAACATATCTCAACGTTTATGACAAACCCATGGCCAGCCTAATACTCAATGGTGAAAAGCTGAAAGCCTTCCCACTAAAATCTGGAAGGAGGTAAAGATGCCCACTCTCACCACTTCTATTCAACATAGTATTGGTAGTCCTAGTCACAGTAATCAGACAAGAAAAAGAAATAAAAGGTATCCAAATTGGAAGAGAAAAAGTAAAATTGTCACTATATGTAAATGACATGATAGTATATATAGAAAACCCTAAAGACTCCACACAAAAACTACTAGAACTAATAAATGAATTCAGCAAGATAACAGGATACAAGATTAACATGCAGAAATCTGTTGCATTTCTTTACACTAATAATCAAATATCAGAAAGAGAAAGTTTAAAAAAAAATCCCTTTTAAAATCGCATCCAAAAAAAATACTTAGGAATAAACCTGACCAAGGAGGTGAAAGACCTATGTGCCAAGAACTATAAAACAATGATAAAGGAAACTGAAGAGGACACAAATAAATGGAAAGATATCCTATGCTCTTGGACTGCAAGATTTCATATTGTTAAAATGGCCATACTACCCAAAGCAATCTACAGGTTTAATGTGATCCTTATCAAATTACCCATGACATTTTTCACAGAATTAGAACGAGTAATCCTAAAATTTATATGGAAGCATAAAAGATCCAGAATTGCCAAGGAAATCCTGAGGAAAAAGAACAAAGCTGGATACATAACCCTCCCAGACTTCAGACAAAACTACAGAGCTACAGCAATCAAAACACTGTGGTACTGGCACAGAAAACAGACATATGGATCAATGGATGAGACAGAAAGCCCAACACACCTATGATCAATTAATCTTCAACAAACGAGGCAAGAATATGCAATGGAGAAAAGACAGTCTCTTCAGCAAGTGGGGAAAAGCTGGACAGCCACATGTAAATCAATGAAGTTAGCACTCCCTCACAACATACACGAAAATAAACTCAAAATGGCTTAAAGACTTAGATATAAGACATGATACTGTAAAACTCCTAGAAGAGAACATAGGCAAAACATTCTCTGACATAAATCATAGTAAAGTTTTCTTAGGTCAGTCTCCCATGGCAATAGAAGTGAAAGCAAAAATAAACAAATGGGACCTAATCGAACTTATAAGCCTTTGCACAGCAAAGGAAACCATAAATGAAACAAAAAGACAACCTATGGACTGGGAGAAAATATTTGCAAATGTGTCGACCAACAAGGGCTTAATTTCCAAAATATACAAACAGTTCATACAATTCAATAGCAAAAGAACAAACAACCCAATCAAAAAATGGACATTTTTTGCGTGTTCAAAAGAAGACATACATATGGCCAATAGGTATATGAAAAGATGCTCAACATTGCTAATTATTAGAGAAATGCAAATTAAAACTACAGTGAGGTATCACCTCACACGGTCAGAATAGCCATCATTAAAAAGTCTACAAATAACAAATGCTGGAGAGGGTGTAGAAAAAAGGGAACCCTCCTTTGCTGTTAGTGAGAATGTAAATTGGTACACCTACTATGAAAAACAGTATGGAGGTTCCTTAAAAAGCTAAAAGTAGAGCTGCCATATGATCCAGCAACCCCACTCCTGGGCATATAGAAAAACTATGATTTCAAAAGATACATGCACTCCAACGTTCATAGCAGCACTATTTACAATAGCCAAGACATTGAAGCAACTTAAATGTCCATAGACAGATGAATGGATAAAGAAGATGTAGGGTGTGTGTGTATATATATATATATATACACATACATACATACACAATGGAATATTACTCAGCCACAAAAAAGAATGAAATAATGCCATTTGCAGCAACATGGATGAACCTAGAGATTATCAGGTTAAATGAAGTAAATCAGAAAGAGAACGACAAATACCATATGGTATCACTTATATGTGGAATCTAAAATATGATAAAAATGCACTTATTTACAAAGCAGAAACAGACTCAGAGACATGGAAAACAAAGTTATGCTTACCAAAGGGGAAAGGAGGTGGAGGAGGGATAAATTAGGAGTTTGGGTTTAGCAGATACAAACTATATAAAATAGATAAACAACAAACTCGTACTATATAGCTCAGGGAACTATATTCAATATCCTGTAATAAACTGTAATGGAAAATAATATGAAAAAGAACATATACATAATATATATATGAATTGAAAAAGAATATGAAATATATATATTTTTATATATTATATTTTTATTATATAAAATATATTTTATATATATATAAAAGAATATGAAAAAGAACATATATATAATATATATATGAATTTATCTGCTGTACACCAGAAACTAACACAACATTATAAATCAACTATACTTCGATAAAGAATTAAAAAGCAAAAACAAATTTTCTAACAGCAACATTAAAAACATAAAAAGATGAAATTAATTTTAATGAGATATTTAACTCAATATGCCCACATATCATTTCAACATGTAATTAATATAAAAGTTATAAATGAAGTATTTTTTTTAATAAATGAAGTACTTTAGATTCCATTTTTCATACTAAGTCTACAAACTACAATGTTTTGTTTTTTGTTTTTGGCCGTGCGTCAGGACTTGTGGGGTCTTAGTTCCCCGACCAGAGATTGAACCCGGGCCCACCGCAGTGAAAGCACCGAGTCTTAACCACTGTACTGCCAGGGAAGTCCCACCAGCGTTATGTTTAACATGTACAGTGCATCTCATTTCAGAAGAGCCATATTACATGCTCAATAGCTACATGTGGTTAGTGGCTGCTATATTGATATACACAGATTTAGACAGTATAGAATGACATGTTGAGTGAATTTTAGTTTTAGTGAAAGGAATAGTTCATGGTGGAGGTAGAGGTTTCTTCAGAAATGGCATCTAGACAGCTATACTATAAACTTAATGTTTGCAGGATTTTAGTATGGTGCTTTCCAAAAGCATCTTTTAATTTACTTCCTTTCTGTTTGGGAGGGGCACCATTATCATCACCATCATAAAAAAATGATTACAACTCACCTTGCTGCTAGGCAGAAATACACCACAGGAAGGGAGAAAGCCAGAGGTAGGTGCTTGAGCAGAACTACACAGGGAGTGGGTCCATGGAAGCAGAACAATGTCAGAGCCCATTTGTTTATGTGCCAAACTTTCATCTTATTTCAAGTAGGGGTTACTAAGCCTTGGGGTTTGTCACTAACTTACCAAAACAAAGCTCATGAGAGATGGAAAACAACATTCTCATTTCTTAGTTTGAAAGGACATATTTGCTTTATTTCTCCTGGCACGCCAGCTCATAATTTTCCTCTTTGAAATCTCCTATAATGGGAGTTTTATACCTCATTGCATAACCATGACTTAGGTTTCATAGTTCATATAATAGATTTCAGTTACTTTTGGTGATCACATTTCAACAGCTGCAAATTTCTTTTTCTTCTGGAAACTTTTGGCAAGGTGGAAGCACATACTCACCTTACCTCTGTTATACCTATTTCTTCCCTTATGACTATGGTATTAACTCACACCCGTGGCTGAGGAGAGAACTCAAGGACCCAGAGTCTGTTTCTCCATAGATCAGTCCTCTTCCAAACCAGAATCTGCATCCCCAAATCAGGAGTTAACCTTCATGCCCTCTTGTGCAGGATTCTTAACTCTGCCATTTGGGAACCCCACTGTAAATTTCAAAATTCCCTGTGGGAGACACATCTATCTCCCCACTGAATATCCTTGCTCCCCTCCCACAATGTAGGGTGTTGTTGGGAAGTTGCCATCTAGCCAGGGACCTTGTTACCTGCGTGTTCAGTGATTGAGTCTGGGCCAGTGGAATGTGTGTGGAAGTGATGTACAGCACTTCAAGACGTGGCCCGTAGAAACCTCTCTCCTCATTCTTCACCCTTTCTTTCTCCGTATCTGCTGGCTGAATACAGAAGATTGTGAGGCACTAGAGGACAAAGTTACAAGATGGGAAGAGTCTGGCTTCTGAAGGACCAGGTGAAAGGCTGCCTACTAACTAGAAGTGTTGGCATTTAATTTTATGAATGTGGGAGAAATAACCTTCTGCTGTGTTAAGCCAATATGATTTAAGGGTTTATCTGTTTGAAATCAGTTAATGAATCTACATTGTCCACCAGGCCTCTAACAGGCCCACTGAGAGCTCATGTAAATGCAACTCTTGGCCATCACCTTTGATGTAAACTACCTGAAGGGTTAAGTTGATTACTCCCATCCAACTCCCTCCTCTGCCTCCAGTATCCCAAAGTCTAGAATTCTCACATACCCTGTCCAAGCCACTGCTTCTGGGGCCCAGGAAAGTGAATTCACAAAGGTGCCTTATGATTCTGGATACGGAGCACAATATCTTGGTGGTCCTGAAGCTTCTCATTCTCATTAGGACCTCTGCTTCATTTTGGATACAATCTTCCAATAACGGGGCCGCACATCTTAATGAGATACGGTGTTTCTCCTCACTGACCAGTGCTTCACGCCAAACTAATACCACCTGTAATTGGTTTCCTATTGCTATGCCACAAATTAACATAAAATTAGGAGCTTAAACAACACACATTTATTATCTCACAGTTTCCATGGGTCAGGAATCCAATATGGGTTAGTTGAGTCCTCTGCTCAAACTCTCACCAAGCTGATATCAAGGTGTTGTCTGGCTCAGGATCCTCTTGCAAGCTCACTGGCTGTTTCCGAAATTCAGGTCCTTGCTGTTCTAGGACTGAAGCTCCCATTTCTTGCTGGCTGTTAGTGGTTGCCCACAGTTCCTTGCCATGTGGCCCTCAGTGGAAGTTCACAGCATGGCTGTTTGCTTTCTTCCAGGCCAACTGGAGTACATCTCCTAGATGATTCACCTGACTAGGTCAGACCCATTCAGGACAATCTTCTTTTTCACTACTTCATAACTCAACTGATTAGTAACTAATCATGGGAGTGATATTCCATTATATTCTCTGGTCCCACTCACGCTCAAGGGCAGGGTACAGAGCATGTATACCAGGGGCAGGAATCTTGGGGGCCATCTAGAATTCTGCTTACCAGACCATCCAATCCTCGTTTCTGTTCATTACTGTAAGTTGCAATACAATTGTGCACATCTTTGTATCTTTCTCATTATTATATTGCTAATACCTTCACAGTACCTGGAAAATAGTAGCTATTTTAGGATTTTTTAAATGAATTAATTAATCATTTGGTCACCTTGATTGAATTTGGAAGACCTCCTTAATGTATTACCTGCAAATTTACAAATTAATTCCTTCGTTGTATGTGCACTTTTGTGAAATTCAGTTGTAAAGTTTTTTCTCTTGTCATTGTTCCAAATATCTGGGAGTAAATTCTGTTTAAGGCTTATGGCCTCCTGTGCAAGTACTCCACTGATGTTTCGGATAGGGTCCCAACAGAAAATTGATGGCAACCCAAGTTGGGATAGTTCAAGGAAGGTTTGATAAAGGTACTTCTTACATAGACATGGGTACAGTGTAAGGACACCACAAGGAATAGTTGAGTAACCGTTGGAGCTATTACTACCTCTAGGCCCCAAGAGACATGGGATGAGCGAAGTTCCTGGGTATGTGCAAGTACAGTGTTGTGGGTTGCATGATGGCCCCTAAGAAGATACTTCCAAGTCCTAATCCCAGAACCGGTGAACATGACCTTATTTGGCAAAGGGGTCTTTGTAGATATAATTAAGGATCTTGAGGTGAGATCATCCTGGATTTAGGGTGAGCTCTAAACCAATGACAGATGAGCTTATAAGAGAAAGGCAGAGGGATTTTTGAGACACAGAGGCACACAGAGGAGCAATGTGAAGGTGGAGGCAGAGCTTGGAGTGATGCGTCTACAAGCCAAGGAACGCTGAGGATTTCCAGCAGCCGTCAGAAGCTAGGAGAGAAGCATGGCACAGAGCCTCCTAGAGCCTCCGGAAGGAACCAGTACTGCCTACACCTTGATGTTGGACTTCGGCATCCATAACTGTGAGAGCATAAATTCCTGTTGTCTTAAGCCACCACGTTTGTGGTCATTTGTTGTGGCAGCCTGGGAAACTAATACTGATGGTATTGTGGTGGCAGGGTACAGCCAGCCTGAGGTGACCCCAGAGATAGTAGCTAAGAGAATACTACCCTAATCTCACTATTCTTTCCATCCTCCTGCTGGGGCTGGTCATTGGCCAAGTGCTGCCCGAAGCCAGAGGATAAGGGGGCTCAATGATGTGTTACAGACCAGGGCAGTCTCCTGGGAGAGGGAGAAGGGTGGAGGTGAAAGATGGATTTGGAGGGGCAAATTGAAAATATATGGCACATCTCTTTTTAGGTTATGGTAGGGTAACCGTAGATCCTGATTTGCCTGGAGTAGTTTGGTGTTTACCTGTTGTTTCAGTGGAAGAGTTAATTTTGCATCTTTTCTCTCTTGTGTCCAAGTTTAAATAATAAATTATATAGTCACATTAATTATAGGTTAAAATCCAAGTGGATCATTATTCAAATGGAGATAAAATCTGCTGTAGGGTATGTTAAGTAAAGCAAGTCACACCCATCAAGATGTCCTCTCTCTTGATTGCTCTATGGTCCTAGCCATTCTTGACAGGTGTAAGGTGAAAATTTAAGACTTTCTGAAGTTAACAAGAACACAACTGTCTCCAAAACCTGGATCATATGCCCCATATTTTCTGCATTTAACTTTTTTCACTGCATCTTGGAGATCTTTTAAGACACAGATCTCCCCTATTCCTTTTCATTAGTTCATAATACCCCGTAATTTATTTACCCATTCCCCTACTGGTGAACATTTATTATTTAAAGTTATCTATGGGGACTTCCCTTGTGGCACGGTGGTTAAGAATCCACCTGCCAATGCAGGGGACACAGGTTCTATCCCTGGTCCGGGAAGATCCCACATGCCATGGAACAACTAAGCCCATGCTCCACAACTACTGAGCCTGCGCTCTAGAGCCCGCGAGCCACAACTACTGAGCCTGCATGCCACAACTACTGAATCCCGCATGCCTAGAAGCTGTGCTGTGCAACAAGAGAAGCCACCGCGATGAGAAGCCCACGCACCGCAACAAAGAGTAGCCTCTGCTTGCTGCAACTAGAGAAAGCCAGCACAGCAATGCAGACCCAATGCAGCCAAAAATAAATAAATAAAAACAAATTAATTTATAAAAAATAAATAAAGCTACCTATGGACACAGTGCTTCAGTGACTATTCTTGTACATGTTTTTTGTGTAGATATGTGAGTATTTCTAGAATAGACACTGTGAAAGAGTTCTTAGCTACAGACAAGAATCCATTCTGGCTAGTTTAAGGGAAAGAAATTTATTAAAATAGATGTTAGTTCACAGAATCATTAGGAAGGCTGGAGAAAGCCTCCAGGTTAAGTTTGAAGGACCAATGCCCAGGACTTCACTGTCAGATGGGTTTAGGTTTTTGCTTCTGGCACTGACCTCAGAACTACAGGGCAAACCAGCTTGGTGATGAACAGAGGCTGCCATCTTTGCCACTACTCTTGTTACAGAATAGAGACCCCATGCAGATTCAGTTTTCTTACATTGCTCAATTCTCAGTTGAAATCTTAAGTGGGTGTGTCTAACTGGTCACATGCCTGTACCCTAGCTGGCTACAAGGGAGGTCAGGGGTTAAAAACAGAAATCTATCAGGAAGGCAGGCCTGACAATGTGGAAACTGATGAAAGTGTTGGGAGGGTATTTCAAAGATGTTGTTAGGTTCACATGACAAATGTCCACTGCAGGTAGCAGGAAGTGGAATTGTTTGCTTGAAGGATATATGCACTTTAAATTCTGGCACACCAAAAGTCTGCCAAGCTGACTTCAAGGAAATGTGGACCAATTCATATTTCCACCTACAGTGTATGATAATTCCTTTTTCCCTAATCTTCTCCAGCAGTAGATAATATTATTTCTTCAAAACTTGTGACAATTTTTGGCAACCTGATGGTGAAAAAAAGATCCTACTTTATTTAAATCTGTTTTTCTCAAAATTGTTTAGGTTAACATTTTTTAAAATAATTTTTTGATGACTAATAAGAACCTGCTGTATAAAAAATTAAATAAAATAAAATTCAAAAAACTAATTTTTTATTTGTGTTTTGAACAGCTCTATTTCAGTCTGCCTATTTATTTATTTATTTATTTATTTCTGGCTGTGTTGGGTCTTCGTTGCTGCACACGGGCTTTCTCTAGCTGCAGTGAGCAGGGGCTACTCTTCGTTGCGGTGCACAGGCTTCCCATTGTGGTGGCTTCTCTTGTTGTGGAGCATGGCCTCTAGGCACGCGGGCTTCAGTAGTTGTGTCACTAGGGCTCAGTGGTTGTGGCTCGTGGGCTCTAGAGCGCAGGCTCAGTAGTTGTGGTGCATGGGCTTAGTTGCTCCACAGCATGTGGGATCTTCCCAGACCAAGGATCAAACCCACGTGCATTGGCAGGTGGATTCTTAACCAATGTGCCACCAGGGAAGTCCTTAGGTTAACATATTTTTAATCTTTATTAATCATTTGCTCTTCTTCTGAGTCATAGTTACTTATATATCCTACTATTTTTTTGTACTTAGTTGTGTTTTTGTTTGCCTATTAATGTTTTGTCTATATAATCTGGGTATTGATTTTGAGTGTACGTTACATATATTGTGCTATACAATAGGAGTTTGTTGTTTATTTATTTTATATATAGTATTGAATAGTTTGTATCTGCTAAACCCAAACTCCTAATTTATCCCTCCTCCACCTCCTTTCCCCTTTGGTAAACATAACTTTGTATTCCATGTCTCTGAGTCTGTTTCTGCTTTGTAAATAAGTTCATTTTTATCACATTTTAGATTCCACATATAAGTGATATTGTATGGTATTTGCCTTTCTCTTTCTGACTTAACTTCATTTAACATGATACTCTCTAGGTTCATCCATGTTGCTGCAAATGGCATTATTTCATTCTTTTTGTGGCTGAGTAATATTCCATTGTATATATATACCACATCTTCTATATCCATTCATCTGTCAATGGATGTTTAAGTTTCTTCCATGTCTTGACTGTTGTAAATAGTGCTACTATGAACGTTGGGGTGCATGTATCTTTTCAAATTATAGTTTTCTCCAGATATATGCTCAGGGGTGGAGTTGCTAGATCATATGGCAACTCTATTTTTAGCTTTTTTTTTTTTATGTTTAGACTATAATCTTTATTTTTTTTTAACATCTTTATTGGGGTATAATTGCTTTACAATGGTGTGTTAGTTTCTGCTTTATAACAAAGTGAATCAGTTATACATATACATATGTTCCCATATCTCTTCCCTCTTGCGTCTCTCTCCCTCCCACGCTCCCTATCCCACCCCTCCAGGCGGTCACGAAGCACCGAGCTGATCTCCCTGTGCTATGCGGCTGCTTCCCACTAGCTATCTACCTTACGTTTGGTAGTGTATATATGTCCATGCCTCTCTCTCGCTTTGTCACAGCTTACCCTTCTACCTCCCCGTATCCTCAAGTCCATTCTCTAGTAGGTCTGTGTCTTTATTCCTGTCTTACGCCTAGGTTCTTCATGACATTATTTATTTCTTAAATTCCATATATATGTGTTAGCATACGGTATTTGTCTTTCTCTTTCTGACTTACTTCACTCTGTATGACAGACTCTAGGTCTATCCACCTCATTACAAATAGCTCAATTTCGTTTCTTTTTAGGGCTGAGTAATATTCCATTGTATATATGTGCCACATCTTCTTTATCCATTCATCCGATGATGGACACTTAGGTTGTTTCCATCTCCGGGCTATTGTAAATAGAGCTGCAATGAACAATTTGGTACATGACTCTTTTTGAATTATGGTTTTCTCAGGGCATATGCCCAGTAGTGGGATTGCTGGGTCATATGGTAGTCCTATTTGTAGTTTTTTAAGGAACCTCCATACTGTTCTCCATAGTGGCTGTACCAATTCACATCTCCACCAGCAGTGCAAGAGTGTTCCCTTTTCTCCACACCCTCTCCAGCATTTATTGTTTCTAGATTTTTTGATGATGGCCATTCTGACTGGTGTGAGATGATATCTCATTGTAGTTTTGATTTGCATTTCTCTAATGATTAACGATGTTGAGCATTCTTTCATGTGTTTGTTGGCAGTCTGTATATCTTCTTTGGAGAAATAAAGACCCCGAATAGCAGAATCAATCTTGAGAATGAAAAACGGAGCTGGAGGAATCAGGCTCCCTGACTTCAGACTATACTACAAAGCTTCAGTAATCAAGGCAGTATGGTACTGGCACAAAAACAGAAATATAGATCAATGGAACAGGATAGAAAGCCCAGAGATAAACTCACGCACATATGGTCACCTTATCTTTGATAAAGGAGGCAGGAATGTACAGTGGAGAAAGGACAGCCTCTTCAATAAGTGGTGCTGGGAAAACTGGACAGGTACATGTAAAAGTATGAGATTAGATCACTCCCTAACACCATACACAAAAATAAGCTCAAAATGGATTAAAGACCTAAATGTAAGGCCAGAAACTATCAAACTCTTAGAGGAAAACATAGGCAGAACACTCTATGACATAAATCACAGCAAGATCCTTTTTGACCCACCTCCTAGAGAAATGGAAATAAAAACAAAAATAAACAAATGGGACCTAATGAAACTTCAAAGCTTTTGCACAGCAAAGGAAACCATAAAGAAGACCAAAAGACAACCCTCAGAATGGGAGAAAATATTTGCAAATGAAGCAACTGACAAAGGATTAATCTCCAAAATTTATAAGCAGCTCATGCAGCTCAATAACAAAAAAACAAACAACCCAATCCAAAAATGGGCAGAAGACCTAAATAAAATTTGAACTATTTTTCTTTTTCTTCTTTTTTAAAATTTATTTATTTATTTATTGCTGCTTTGGGTCTTCATTGCTGGGTGCGGTCTTTCCCTAGTTGCGGCGAGCGGGGGCTACTCTTCATTGTGGTGCACAGGCTTCTCATTGCAGTGGCCTCTCTTGTTGTGGAGCATGGGATCTAAGGCACGCGGGCTTCAGTAGTTGTTGCCCACAGGCTCAGTAGTTGTCGCCCGTGGGCTCTAGAGCTCCGGCTCAGTAGTTGTGGCACACAGGCTTAGTTGCTCCGCGGTATGTGGGATCTTCCTTGACCAGGGATCAAACCCGTGTCCCCTGCATTGGCAGGCGGATTCTTAACCACTGTGCCACCAGGGAAGTCCCTATATTTTATTTTTCTGTAATTCTTTTTTGTTAGAATGTATTAGTGTTTCCTTCAGAACTGTGTTTGTCCATCACTTGGTAAACCTTCTTGGCCTCTCCTCAGAACAGTGTGTAAAGAGCTAGATAGTAAATATTTTAGTCTGCGTGGGCCACAGACCAAACGGTCTCTGTTGCAATGATTCAACTGTGTAGTTAGAGCACATGACAACATGTAAACAAACGGGCATAGCTGTGTTGCAATAAAACTTTATTTATGGACACTGAAATTTGAATTTCATATAATACCCATGTGGCATGATGACTTCTTCTTTTGATATTTTTCTACCATTTAAAAAATGTAAAACCACTCTTAGCTCACTGATTATTCAAATACAGGAGGTAAGCTGGATTTGGCTCCCAGACTGAAGTTTGCTGACTCTGCCGTAGACTGGGGGAATCTGGACACTGGCTCCAAACTTGTCAGGAAACAGCAGTGGGACCTTAGACCCTGCTCTATCATCTGTACAGTGAGAGGGGAGGCTGAGGGAACCTCGAGGGCTTCGTCCTATTCTAAGGTTCTATGGTTCTGATTAAGGGTCGTAAGAGGTGAACATTTGTGTACTACCACTTGCCAGACACTATACACACAGTGTCTTTCTTTGAGGAGCCCTTATGATCCCCACTGTACTGATGAGGAGACAAGGATCAAAGGGGCCCGGCAGCCTTCTGCTTAAGATCAAATTATTTGTAAGTGGAGAAGCTAGAATTCAAATTCACTGCTGTCTGCTCTCCTCACTAAAACTCAGTGTCCTTTGTATCTTCTACTTTCTCTCAAAAAGAAACTTTTTATTGTTGTAAAATATATACAGCATGAATTTGCCATTTTAACCATTTTTAAGTGTACAATTCAGTGGCGTTAATTACATGCATCATTATGCAACAATCACCACCGTCTATTTCCAAAACCTTTTATCACCCCAAATGGAAACTCTGTACTAATTAAGAAACAACTCCCCATTTTCCTTTCCCCCAGCCTCTGGTAACTATGAATCTATTTTCCATTAGATTTTATTTAATTAAGGAAATTTTAGTTAAATTTCTTGTCATCCTACTTGGTCTCCGATCAGTGTCTATGAAACTGCATACCCCAGACATCTTCAGCACCATCTCTCAATCTTCCCCTCTTTGGTTAGAAGCAAGAGCAGACTTTAAGGCTGATGCTGTGTCTTCCAGGTTCACACCCTTTTCTCTCTACTTATTTACCTTTTACAGTATAGTATTCTCAACATAAGTATAAACTTATTGAATTCACAAATATAATAACAAAATATGATTTTGTCCCAATTCTCTAGAATTAGGACAAATTCTAGAGTAATTTCCTCTATTCCACGTGGACTCTGTTTCCACATCAGTGAGTCAAAAGTCAGGATATAGACATATTAGCTGGCATGCTATCAGCATTCAACAAAAGCTGATTGTATAATTGGAGGATGGTTGAACAGGTGGATGAAAATCAGAGTTCTCACTGAGACAGGTGTCTTAGACCAGAAAAGATTGTGGAAAAGCCCAAAGAAGGGTCATCTCCAACTAGGACTGATTGATTCAACAAATGTCTGTTGACATTTGACTATCTATCAGCCCTACTGAGAACTAAACACTGCACTGCCAGTAGTTTTCTAGATGCTGTGGAGACAGTAGTGACGAATCAGATGAAAACTTCTGCCCTCATAGGGAGAAGGAAAATAAGCAAATTAAGTTAAATATATATGTATTTATATATACATATATATAACACAATATATATAACATACATAACATATATAGTGTATTTATTTGAAATATAGTACAAGTATATTATATGTGTATATGATAGATGTACATTGTATACACAAATGCATACATGTGCATTGTAAGGATTATACATGTATTATACATGAATGCAGGCAAAGCGTATGTATGTATGGATGGAAGGATGGATGCATTGATCCAGATCGTGATAAGTGCTAAGGAGAAAAGTAAAATGGAGATAGGGTTGAAGTTTTATATCAAGTGGGCAGGGAAGGCCTCATGAGATGACTTGAGTAAAGACCTGAGGGAGTGGGGGACTCAGCCGTGCAGGAATCTGCACTTTACATACAGCAGGAGCAGCACAACCGAGCTAGGGGTGTGTCTGGCTTTAGCCAATGTGATGAGCACAGAGGCAGAGGAAGATGAAGCCAGAGAGGAGAAGCAGAGGACAGATAGTGTAGACCTTGTTGGTTTTAGCAAGGGCTTTGGCTTTTACTGGAGACAGCCATCTCTTTTCAAGGTCCTCACTGACTTTCCTTTACTTACTTTCAGTTAAATTACACAGTTTATGTTCTGGCAGAATCACTGTGGCCACACTGGAAATGAACCTGCTGAGGGCCAAAAGCAGACCCAGAGGCATCAGGTAGGAGGCCGCTGTAGTGATCCAGGCGAGTTTGGACAGGGCTTGGATGAGAGTGGTTGTAACAGGTGAGGGGAAGAATACCAGACTCTGGATATATTTTTAAGGTTGAACCAACTGGATTCACTGGTAGACTAGACGTGAGTATGAGACAAAGAGGAGAGTCATAGATGATATCAAGATTTTTAATCTTAGAAACTGTGATAGTCCAGCATTATCGATAACACAAATACCTTCAATATCTTTGCTGAAGACCAAAGGCCTAGAGAGGGAGCTTTACTGTGTGGATTTGCTGATCCAGAAAGCACAGCCTGTCTAAGCCTTTAGCCCCAAATGCCTCTACAAAGGGTGGGGAAGGGAGGGGAGGGAGGACTTCTCTGGAGCTTCTACTACTCGAGAACTGTGCAAACAGCTTTGGCTGTGGACCCACTGGACTGATATCATCCCTACACTGCCCAGATGTGCAACCCTGGATAATTAAGGTGCATTAGAAATTGTGCTGGATTTAGAGCCAAGGACTCCTGAGTTCTAACCCTGATTCCTCCGCTAGTCTGCTGCATGACTTTGGGATAATCCACACACCCTCTCTAAGTCTCATTTTCCTCAGTTGTATAGTAGTGTCAATAATACTACCCTGTCTGCTGCTTGGAGGTGCTAAGAAGCCCAAAGGAGGTAGTGAGTGTGCTTATCAGGTAAATATGTTATAATGCACCAAATAGCTTTTTGTTTATAGCCATTGCCCTCCAGATCCACTCTCTACCCTTCTTCACCCTGCTTGTGCCTGGGGAAATTAACCTGTATGGACACATTAACACACTCCCTTGACCTCTCATTGGATATATCCGGAGCTGGTAGGAAAAGGGAAACAAAAGGTGGAGAGTGAGCTTGGAATACCTATTCCCCCGATCCTTCCAGACGTCCCTCTACTGACAGTCACAGCTCCTGACCAGTGCTCCACTCTACACAGCTCTTTATCCCCTGGTTCTGGTAACTGCTCCCTCTCTTCCACTCTTCAGGCCTAAGAGTGATGAAGGTGGCCCACCCTTACTGGCCCTGGGGTATTGCACGGGGTATCCCTGTGGTTTCCCTACCCTCCTTTGTAAGTAGTGCCTTTTTATTAAGCTCTCATCTGTTACCAGTTTGGCTCCACCATTTGTTTTCTGCCAAGATCTTGACTTACAATCATCAAACTATTACTTCCTGTGTCTCCAGGATAGTCCCATGCTTTTGTCTACTGTTTGGGGATAAGAATAAACCCTCCCGGGCTTCCCTGGTGGCGCAGTGGTTGAGAGTCTGCCTGCCGATGCAGGGGACACGGGTTCGTGCCCCGGTCAGGGAGGATCCCACATGCCACGGAGTGGCTGGGCCCGTGAGCCATGGCCGCTGAGCCTGTGCGTCCGGAGCCTGTGCTCCACAACGCGAGGGGCCACAACAGTGAGAAGCCCACGTACCGCAAAAAAAAATAATAATAATAAAGAATAAACCCTCCGATTTGGCCATTTCCGTGATGGCTAGTCTAGGGAACAGAGACCCTGTATTTCAGTACATGAGGTTTAGAACAGAGTTCTTAAAACTTCCCTCAATAGAGCAGTCCGAGGTTCACAATTTTGGGTGACTCCCTATAAGGGGGAATTGAAGACCACTCCTCCGCCTCCGTCCTACTTTGGAGTTTTGGCTGCTTCTTGGGAATTTATATAACTTGCTCCTAAGTGATCAACCAACTCTTCAGTATGGAAAGTGTTGTGTGGGTAGTTATATCATTAAGTTAGCCAGGATAGATGACCAGATAGGATTTTTGGTCAGTCTTGACCTAATCTTCCAGATACCAACCCATTTCTGTGAGGCATGGCCTGCATTGCAGATCTCCTTCTGGGCTCTGGGAATCCAGAGGTGTTCACATCCCCAGATGGCAGCAGCTCCTTCAGGCCTTTGATGGTTTGGGATTTTAGTGGTAGGCGTAGACCAATCTGCTCATTAAGGCAGAGCTCACAGATCCAGTTGCCCAGCATGTGCCAAAAGATGGCTTTCCCAGTCTTCCTGTTACTCATCAGGACACTGAGGAAATCGTGCAGGTCCTGCCATAGGTCCAGGAGTTGGACCTCCACTTTCAAATTTTGCTTCTTCAGGTGGTCCCAAAAGGGACTCCCTGCAAGGCATCAGCACACAAGGCCCAGTGGCTGTACCCCAAGGAGAGGTTTTGCTCCACGGCCTTCTTAATTGTCATGTGGGGGGAGTAATTGATGATGGGGGTGACAGTCCTCAGGTGGGTAAAGAATGATGTCTCAGAGAGGCCCTCCATGTGGAGGTGGCTCTTGGCTTTGTTCTTCACATTGGACTTCTTGGCACAGAGAATATCCTTTTCCCAGAAACTGATAATTCTCTCCTTTAAAGAGGTCTCTTTCGGGGAAGGCATTTGTATAACCAACTTGCCTTGAGGAAACAGCTCCTGGGGGAGCAAAGTGTTGATATCTGGGCTGGTACTCACTTCCAGAGACCAAGAGCCATGGTCTGTCAACTGCCACATCTTCCTCTTGGCCTTCCCGCTCGAGTACCGCTTCTGGGGGTGGTGCCCCTTCTTGATGCTCATACTCAGAGGGAGCCCTCCTACGTGGGTATAGCAGATACTGTACAGGCGAGTCTCGTATTCCTGCATCAGAGCCTGGCACGATTCCTCCTTGGCCATGATCGTCTTAGCGTGGGTGTAAAAGTTTGGGAGCCAATAGCTCTGGAGTTTGAACAGAGCCACTTTTTGCTTGTGACTCAGGATTTCCCTCCTGGTTGGGATGCCAGACGGAAAGGTTCAGAAGGGCCTCTGGAAAGAAAGATAAAGGATGAAAATGATGTGGAATGGTGAGGTTTTTGAATTTTTCCAAATGTTTTTGTGTCCTGGGGTGTAGACAGGTCAGATATATAGTGAACATGTTTTTAGGGTTTATTCAACACACAGTGACCCCTTCTTCTGGTTACCTTCCTTCTTCCCCAGAGAAATAACCGTTTTGTGGGATTCCTCAAGTTACTTTTCAGACTACTGAAAGTTATTGTAAAGGAAAGCAAGAGGTACACAAAACCATGTTCAAGAACAGGAAACATGTACCTCTGAATGGGATTTCTCAAAGTTAGATCTGACTGAAGGAAAGAGTTTGGACTGGACAAATTGAAAAAATCCCAACTAGCCCTGATTTTAATGTCATCAATTCTCAGTTATCTACACGAATAAAGAGGAGTGTGACTAAGCCCAAACAGCGAATCTTCTGGAACACATTTGTATTTGGGTTAGGAACACCTTCTCAGTTAATAAATAAATACATTTGAATGAATCTGATGTTCTAGAGAAGGGGTTGGCAAACTTTTTTCTGTAAAGAGCCAGTAGTAAGTATTTTATGCTTTGTAACCCATATATAGCCTCTGTTGCACAGTCTTCTTCTTCTTTAAGCCTTTAAAAATACAAAAACACTCTTAGCTCCTAGGCCACATGTACTGCATTTGGCCTGTGGACTGTAGTTTGTTCTCAAGAATCCCAATTGAAAAATAAAACAAACCAACAACAAAAACATGCCATGCAGGCTTAGAAGTGCAGGAGCTATTCAATTACCCTGTCCCAATTCCCCTTCATTCTTGCCAGCCACCCTTCACTGACAAGTACTATCTCAGGAACAGGCACATACCAGCTTCAGGACAACTGGTCTCTCTCAAGCCCTTCCCTGTTTAGGGTTGGGGTTCCCACTGATATCCCTGATGGAGAGGGTAGCAGTCTGCAAGGCAAGAGACTGGGGACTATCAGACACTGGATTGATTTTTTTCTTATATCTCCCAGGGATTTCACTTCGGATATGCTTTATAATTCTCACTGATGTTCATGTTGCAGAGAGTCACCACCCGTGAGCTTTCCTGCAGATGGGTGGCCTTCAGCATGAAGAGGAGGGACAGGTAGTAGTCTCTCACTTCCATGTCCACCTCATCTATGCTCAGGATCTTCTCAGCAAGAATCCAGAAATCCACTAGCTCTTCACCTATGGGTCGGACAGGATAGGATAGGCACCGAGCTGCACCCCAATCTTGCCCCTCAGCGGCTGCATCTGCATGTGGCCTCTGATCCCCCCACCCCCAACCACCAGCTTGCTCTAGTGCCTCCAACATCACCTTCAGCCACTCCTTTGGCTTAAGGCATCACCTCCAGAAACGTCCTAATGCAGGAGCTGATGGAAGGCACGGAAAAAAGGGACTTAATGCATAGGAGTCTTTCATGAGTTTTTTTTGGTTGTTAGAAAAACTGTCAGTTTAGGGAAAACCACGAGACTCTGAGAATAAATCATTAGACATTTAGGTTTTGTCCAAAAAATAAAGAGCAGGGGTAAAAGAACATTTCCTAGATCATGACTCAGAGCAGCCTGCAGAGGACACTGGAGCCAAAAGGTGCCAAAGACTACATTCCCTGTTTCACAGCTTTGCCAGGGCAGAAGTCTGAGTGACAAACTATGAGACAGTCGGTCTAGTTCTTCCCTGCCTGATCCCTGGTGATCCAGAATTTCACCTTTAAACTAGGATTTGTTCCTCCATGAAATTTAATGATGATGAACAGCAATGTCAGCCAGTGCTCACTGCCAGCTTCCTAGACTCATCAACTACTGGACCCCATAGAACAGAAAGCAGGACATCTCAACACTTTCTGGCATAGGTGTGGCCTCAGAGTTCTTCTCAACACAGTCCTCCAAGTATCTACTACCCAACCACCACAGTCGACATGAGAGTTTAATCCCTTTTGCTAACCATGGACTAAAATATAGAGGAAAGAACTCACCAGCAGTTGCTTGCCCAAGTGGTAAAAATGTAAAAAGCAGAAATGTCTACCTGGCTTGATGCTGTTTGTCCTACTTACCTGCTTTATAGTTTCTTCCATAGTCACCCTCAGGAGCTCCTATCCCTCTCCCTCTCCTAATCCACACATCAAATTCAGCTGCCTCTTCCCCCATCCCAAACCATACACCATTCAAGAATCATACTCACCAAGTCATGGTGTATTTCTGGCCACAAGCTCCACTATGAATTTTCAAGAGTGTAAAATGGTGTCTGACCAAAGACCTGCAAAAGAAAGCTAAGAAACAGCCAAAGGGGTCTAGAGTTTCTCTTCATGAAAATGTCACAGTCCATCTGCAGCCACAGGCGAAGAGAGGTTCCATTGCGTTCCTATTTCAAGGGACATTAATTCTTAACTTTATTGCACTGAATCAACTTGCTTTTTTCAAAACAACCAAGAAAGATTAAACTGCAAGATTCACTTATCTTTTGGCTCCATCCTGCCCCGACCTGGGAG
>NW_021703774.1:46262421-46299709 GCF_005190385.1 Monodon monoceros | reverse complement strand
TGCAAGATTCACTTATCTTTTGGCTCCATCCTGCCCCGACCTGGGAGTTATCTTGCCCGTGTGCAAAGGCCAAAGCTCATGACATTAAAAGGTATTTATTTTGTGTATTGCATTATTCATTTCTACAGGACTTAGAAAGAGCAAAGGCTTAAAGCCTTTTCATAAAGAGAAATACCTTTGGATTTGCCTAAATTCTTTAACTGGAGAAAGTAGAGAGAACAGAGGATGTGAGGATTAAAGGTACAAATTACTTAGGGGGGCATTAAGAGTGTCCAAAATTGATAGAAAATTCTAGGCTACTGTCCTCTTTTGTCAAGGAGAAGGGTCTGTGACCTAGGCAGTTTTGGGACTAATGTGAAAGGGCTTCTATGTTTACAGGTAGCTATGCTTGGCAGTCTCACTGTAGGCATCAGAATATCTCAAGGTGCCCCCAAAGTACTTGTGATAAACCAGAGGGGCTGAAGTGAACTCTCGGCACAGCACGTCATTCTGACCTTCGCCCCGAGACCGGCAGCCCCAAACTTTTGTCAGTCTGCGGCCCCCTCCTTCTCTTCCCTTTGTCCTTGGCTGTATCGATGGAAGGTGATAGTGTTGCCCGCACTTCACAAATATCGGTCTATGAAGGAGACTCAATCCTTAGTGACCCCTCCCTGCTCTGCACTCAGTGTTGGACAAGACACACCCTGCCTGGCTTTATGGGATGTGCAGTGGGACTGTGAAATCGTGAGATTTTGTGGGAGTAGCGCGTGGGAGCATTTTCACCATGTGACATTTGTGCCATTCAGGGCAGGAGGCTGATGTGGAAAACATGCTGGGCCTGGAGCCACAGGACGTGGTCAACTCTAGTACTGTCCCAGATTTGCCAAGTGATCTTAGGCAAGACATTTAACTTCTGAGACCCATCTGTAAGGAGGGAGTGATGTTGACCTGACAGGGTGATTATGGAAATTAAATGGTAGAAATTTGTAAATTGACAGCAACGCTCAACATGAAATACCACTGTCTTCCTAAATAGACCACAGCCACCTAAATGGCCAGGACATTCTCAGGATTCTACTTCCCACATTACGTTCGCCATTTCTATAACATTATTGTGGGCTGCATAATTAAGTTGACAAACTGGTTAGCTAAAATGCCTTAAGGTTACTTCTGAAGCCTTTCATTAAGACAGTGGCAGATGCTAGAGTATGAGTGCGGATCACCCCCAAACACCTGCTCTTCGAGGCCTTTTCCTCCTTCCCTTTTTTACCATGTCGCTGGCACCACCATCCACCCAGGCACCCAAGCCTGCTACCCTGATCCCTCTCTTCTTGTTACCACTTCTCTCTGACATTCAAAGTGATAGGTCCTGCATTTCGCTTTGTGAAAAATCTCTCCTATTTATCCATCCTCTTCATCATTTTGCCTTTAGACTCTCATCACCTCTCACCTAGACTCTTGAAATAATCTCCTGACTAGTTTCCCTGCCTCCACTGAGGCCCCCTGCCAGCTCTATCCATGGCCAGACTTCTGCAGAAATAATTTTCCTAGATGAAAGTCTGATCATGTCACTCCTTTACCTAAACCTCTGATGATTTTCTCCTAACCTCAGAATGATGTCCAAACTCCTAAGCTCGGCCTACCTACTCTCGGAGGCCTGGCTGTGCAGCCTCATCTCTTGCTATGTCTGCCTCTCACAACTTTTTCTTCAGCCTTAGAGGTTCCCCCAAGGTGCCATAGGACTGTATTCCATGGTGCCTTTTCTTACTCTGTCCTGTCCCTAAGGCCCCTGCTTCTCTTGATACTCAACCCCCGTCTTTTCCTCTTGCTTCTTTATCCACCCTTCCCTCCCCATCTTCGTCCCCAGACAATTGTCAATAACTAGTCTTCTTTCCAGGCTTGGCTTGTGTGACCTCTTCACTGGCACCTTTCTGACTCCTCCAGGTAGGAGTGGCCTCTTCCTCCAATGTACCCCACTGCCTCCCAGAGACTTCAATCATGTCACTCACAACACTTTGCGCACTCACATTAGACTGGAATTCCTTGAAGACACAGATGGTATCATTAATATCTGTGTCCCCAGGACTAAGCTCAGTGTCTAGCACAAAGTGGCCACCCAATAGCTGTTTGTGGAATAATAGTGTTTTTTCCTAGTTTTGTGAAATTTCACCTTTTAACAGGCAGCATCCATGGAAAAAGGTGCACTGAGATGAGCAACTATTTATAAGGCACCAGCATTCAGATGTAACCAAATATTTAAGCCAAAAAAGAAGCAGGATTAGTGTAGGTTTGGTTTTAAGAATATTTTGGTATTTGAGGTTTGTTTTAGTTGCATAGATTGAGAATATATATAAATTTGGTTTCAGTTAACAACTCAGCAATTGCTATCTGCCAAACACCGGGTGAAGGGAGTAGAGAAGAGTGAATAATCCATGGTCCTTCTGGAGGAATTCACAACTTCACAATCCAGTGGGGCAGATACACACATATAACACAAGAAAGTTGCAAAGTGCCAAGGGGCACAGAGGCAGGGAGAAATAAGTTCCTATTGGGAGGACCTAGGAACTCCTTAAGCAGAGCAGGATTTAACTAGAGATCTGAAAAATGGTTAAGAGTTTGGTGGGTGAAACTATGGAAACTAAGAACACAGCCAAGGAGAAGCGTAGAGGTGGGAGAATGCCAGGTGTGCTTTGCAGGGGTAGAACGGCCATCACTGCAGCACTGGGTACCAGCAAAGGGTGTGATGAAAGATAACTGTGTACAGGCAAAGGTGATCGGGGAGCCTGGGGATTTAGGATTTCATTATATCAATAATTGGAACTCCTGGAGATTTTAGAGGATTTTCTACTTCATATTTATTTGCTCAAATTGAAATAGTTTTGATTTGGTAAGAAGTTTATTTTTTAAAAAATGCTGGAGAGGGTGTGGAGAAAAGGGAACCCTCTTGCACTGTTGGTGGCAATGTAAATTGATACAGCCATTATGAGGAACAGTATGGAGGTTCCTTAAGAAACTAAAAATAGAACTACCAGATGACCCAGCAATCCCACTACTGGGCATATACCCTGAGAAAACCATATTTCAAAAAGATTCAGGTACCACAATATTCACTGTAGCTCTATGTACAATACCCAGGGCATGGAAGCAACCTAAGTGTCCATCGACAGATGAATGGATAAAGAAGATGTGGCACATATATACAATGGAATATTACTCAGCCATAAAAAGGAATGAAATTTTGGGTCATTTGTAGAGACGTGGATGAATCTAGAGACTGTCATACAGAGTGAAGTAAGTCAGAAACAGAAAAACAAATATCATATATTAACGCATATATATGGAACCTACAAAAATGGTACAGATGAACCTGTTTGCAGGGCAGAAATAGAGACACAGATGTAGAGAACAAACGTATAGACACCAAGGGGGTAAAGTGGCTGGGGGTGGTGGTGGTGGTGGGATGAATTGGGAGATTCGTACTGACATATATAGACTATTATGTATAAAATGGATAACTAATAAGAACCTGCTGTATAAAAAATAAATAATATAAAATTTTTAAAAAAAGACACTCAGCTCAGTAAGATTCACTATTCAGCTGTAGATGAAACATTTGGATTTAAGTCTGAGAATGCTTACTAGGAGAGAAAGAGATGTGTTGAAAAAATCAGCAAAGGTTTCATCCTCTAGAAGAATTATAAGATTTGTGGAACCAATCATCTCTATATGGGGAGAAAAAAATCTCTCATAAGCAGGATTGCTTTGAGCATGGGAAAATGAAGCAATTGAATGGATCATTTCACAAGGGTAAATCTCAGCATGACGATGGCTTTTAGGGTCATCTAACTCAATATCTCCCCTCTCCAGGACCCTCGTCTGCAACATCGCATTGCTTAAACACTCCCAGCTGTGGGGAGCTCCCCGCCTCACAGGACTGCCCGTTCCATTTATGAAGAGAGAAAATAGTTTCATAAGATCTTTCCTACCGTGAACTGCCTTCCTTTACCTTCTTTCCGTTTGTTGAAACTCTGCCCTCTGAAGCTTGATTGAATTCATCTAAGTCCTCTTTTAATGGACAGAGATCCCATATTTACAAAGTCATTACAACCTTCTGCCTACCTCCACCCCCTCTGGCTAGTCACTAAGCATTTCTTCAGTAATTCATCACATGGCCTCCTTTCTCTCTGGTTCCCTTCTCATTGCCTGAAGGGGCACCCACAACTCAAGCATTCCACATCCTTCTTAGGGAGGAGCATAAGACAACTATTACCCATGTTCTATGTTATATTAGCATGGCCAGAAATGGGGTTAGCTTTCACCATCTTTAATTTGTGCAGTCACTTTTCAGAAATCAAGTCAAATTTCAACTTGTCAGTTTGGGCCCAACATTAAAGCCCCCAAAAGAGGCTTTTTTGAATATATCGGTAATGCAACATATTTATTATTTCTCTCAAGCTTGATCATTGTGCTTCCCAAGTTAATCTAAGGAAATAAATGTTGACTGCCTCAAAACCAAGCATAGATACCACAGGTGGACAAGGTGGCCTCTCTAGGTTCATTCTAATTCACTGCCCCTAATTTTAGTGTATAATGTCAACTGGTAAATAGTAAGTTAATTGTTCTATCAATGGCCCAGTATTTTTCCATCATACCTAAAGTGTATAATGAAAGACTTACGGGGCTTCCCCGGTGGCACAGTGGTTAAGAATCCACCTGCCAATGCAGGGGACGCTGGTTGAACCCTGATCCAGGAAGATCCCACATGCCACGGAGCAACTAAGCCCGTGAGTCACAACCACTGAGCCTGTGCTCTAGAGCCCGCGAGCCACAACTACTGAGCCCGTGTGCCGCAACTACTGACGGCCACCTGCCTAGAGCCCATGCTCCACAACAAGACAGGCCACTGTATTGAGAAGCCCGTGCACTGCAACAAAGAGTAGCCCCTGCTCACCGCAACTAGAGAAAGCCCGCGCACAGCAACGAAGACTGAACGCAGCCAAAAATAAATAAATAAAATTATTAAAAAAAACACTCATATAATGAGAAACTTAAATATTATACACTAGTCCTATCTGTCAGCTAGCTAAATGTCTGGTGAGAAAAGTACATGGCACTCCACCTGGGTGAAGTTGTAATAACAAAACTAAATAATCCCCTTCATTACTTTTCCTAATGACACTTTGGCGGTTATTGTCTTCTAATAATAGAAATAGAAATAGAAACCCAGACAATCAAACACAATTGTAACAGAACTGATGCCCGTTCTTGCCCTCTGATCCATAGATGTCTTTTTCTTTTGCTACCTAATGTTGTAAATATTTATGTGTTTTTTTCTATCTTCCTCCTCCTCAGCCCTCTGCTCATCTTTTTATGATAATTCCCTGATTTAATTTATCTATTCCACATGGATAATTTCAAAATCTATGTTCTCAGTCCAGACTTCTTTCTTTGGCTCTAGTTTTAAATATCCAATGAGCTATGGGCTATGGACACCTGTCAAGCACTTTCATCTCAACGTTTTCAAAGCTGATCTGATAATTTTCCTTCCCAACCTTCTCCTTTTCCTGTTTTCCCAGTCTCAGTTACTGGAACCACCATCCAATTGTCTAAACCAGAAACTTGAAAATCATCTTTGATTCCTGTTGCTCTGTTTCACTCTCTCTCTCTCTCAATACTCCCCTATGCAGTGGAGGAGTATTCCTCAACTGTCTGCCTCAACAGACTGAGCTCCATGAGAGGTGGGATTTTTGTCTTTTCATCTTTCTTCCTCTAGACACTAAGAGTGTTTGCACAGTGTCTAAGTTCTGTAAATGTTGAATGAATTATTCTTTCAAGAAAAGATCTTCAATCGTTTGGACTTCTGTTCATTTGTTGTTATTCATAAATCCTGGCATGGATTTGCTGAATAAGATTATTGGGACGATCTGAGTGCAGGAAAGCAAGGCTTTGGATAAATTTCTCAATCGATTGTTTTCTATAGTCACACATACTGATGGTGACAAGGGGCTTGACTGAGAGCAGTGCTTGGCATTAACAATACAGTCTTCACAGGATATAGGAACAAGGCTCTCCATATCCTCCACTTCCCTGTCCTATTTCTCCATTCTTGTTTTTCCATTCTCACCTGTTTTGCCTTCAAACTTCATAATAATCTGAGCAGGCTTTCAACATTCGTTCCACACAATAGTGATACTGATGTGGTAACAAAGAAATTGTTGGATAACCCCAAACCTCATGCTAGCCTTCTCCCTGGAGGCGGTATGACACAAAAATGGGCCAATATGCATTTTAATTCTTCCCTCTTACTTATCCCGCCTAGTTGCCTTAGTTGTCTTATGAATGGGACTCTATCTGATCCTAAAAGATGTGGTGGCATAAGGTGGGTTAAAGGGAGAAAAGAGAAGAAAAACAACTGGTATGAATAACATAAAATCTACATGTGGTGGCCCTGAATGACTGACTCATTCCTGTCAACGACCACGAAGGTGAGTGGTTTGCCTTATTTGGGGGGCTCAAAGCCGCGGAGACATCCCTCTCAGAGACTCACCAGCATTGCTCATGTGGCCTTGCTCTTCCTGCCACTGTGATTGATTAGGAGCAGAATTAGCCCCCAGTCAACAGAACCCTGCTCCTTATGAATGCACAATGACACCTTCCCCTAGGGGTTCCAGATTCTATACCTCTGGTAGAGACCTCAGTCTGAAAATAAGTCTTTACGTTACCTAATCTTCTGGATTCCCTTAACCATACAGACTCTTCCCATACTTAGGGCTTTAGTCCATACTGTTTGGTGTGGTTCGACAGTTTCTTTAAAATTGTTGTCTAATTCTAGATCCTGAGTTTAAGTTCTGTCTTTTTAACTTGATTTTATGCTTGGAGGGAGTAGGAATCTGTTCATTCATTTCTCATGTGTCTTTTGGATCCAATATCCTGCTAGAAATTTAACAGGTACACAGTGAATGTTTAATGACTTGTCTCTCAGAGAAGCTGGAAAATTCAACCTAATATCCATGCTGTTTTCCACCCCTTCTCTTCCTTCCCAAATAGTTTCCTCTGGTTGGCTGTGGGTTACTATCCACTGGCTTTGAAAAAAGATTGAATAAACATTAGCTGAATGCCTTCCATGAGGAAGAATTAGATGAGGTGTTTATACTTGATTCTCATTCCATTCTCAGCCATGCAAAATAGGGATTATCATCACCTCCTTTTCAACGAAAGATAGTAAGTGCAACACTGAGATTGGACTCTGCCTATGTGATTCAAGAGCCCATCTTATTTCAAATGTGCCAGTAAATCAAACCTCCCTTTCACATGTAAAACATGTTTTAATGGGCTTAGAAATAAGTCTCTTGGACTTGCTCACAATGATGTGTTTTTCTGTATAATTTCTCCTGCCACTTCTTGTGCGTATCCTTATATGTTTAATTAGACTTTCTTTCCCACAGATGTTATAAAGGAAGACATAAACAATATCTATATGGAAAGGAGCTACTTAGAAAAAGGTACCCCAGATATCTAAGAATTTTACCATAAGACTGAGACAAAGTCATTTAATATTTTCATCAAATCATAGCATACAAAAGAACTGCAGATTTTCTGTGACCAATTTTGACCAGAAATGTTCTAACCCTGATCAATCCCTCATTCGTCTAGACCAGTCACTCCAGAAAAATAGAGGCAAGCAAGAGGCAATATGGGAAAGAAGTTATAATTCTTTCATTTTAATTTTTCTCAGGATGGTATAATGATTTTCTATTGTAAACTGGGCCAGGCCTACTTCTGGGATCATGAGTAGCTCAAAGAAAATAGCAGAACACTTTTGATCCACATAGAAAGAGTTTTAGAGATGAAGAACAATAATAACTGAAGAGAAAGGAGGCAGAAGTAATTTCTAGCAAGGTCTAAAACATTTGTAGCAAGTTGGAAATTTGGAGCTCAGCATGAGTTTACTCACAGAGAACAGCTGGTTATAAGACAAGTGTTCAGAAGATTTTAATGTGGAAATTAACTTTTGATACTCATTTTTTATTGCCTTCAAACGGGTTTGCAGAGTAAGTTCTTGTTCACTTGAAAGAGAGGCAAATGATTTTGGGTAGTCCCGGGTTTGGGTCTGATTTGCCACATTTAGATCCCTCCTTACACTGTCCTAGGATCCCTGTAAATTAGCCCAAAGAGGATCCTGAACACTGAGTGGGCCAGGGGCAAGTGCATTTATTAGGGTTTTGTGTAGCTTTGTTTTGGTCACTCAGTCTCTGACCATCCTTCTTATTTGGGCTGAAAAATTGTGTGAGTCTTGGAGGGACTGTCTCCTGCCAGAGAGGCCGGACAGTCTCTCTCCTGTCCTGGCCGCAAGGACACGGGCACCTGTCCGAGACTCAGGAGTCAGATCCTCCATCCAGGGCTCTTCATCTTGAAGGGGTGACTCAAAGCAGTTATACTCCAATAAACAATAATAATTATAATAATTTTAAAAAGCAAGAGGAAAAAGCTCAGGGGCAATGAGAGATTATGCATGGTGGTGCTTATTACAGCAAAGGCTCATTGGTGATGGTGCCAGCAGTAGTGACACAGTGGAGGTGTCCACAAAGGCTGAAAGAAGATGCTGTAGTTGAAAATTACCTTTGATTGCAATGGGAGGTGGTGCTAACCACCAAAGTATATGTGGATATCATAATAGCAGCTATGGTGTATGGATATCAAAATGATCCAACACACAGATTCTTTGTGGTGGCAAATGATCATAGGGTCCCTTGGAAAAACTGTGTGGCAGGCTCAGTGAGATTCTACTTGAGAACATAAACTACATGGTGGCAGGAATTTTTTACCCTTTTTTCAAGTGATGCATCCCCAACATCTAGAGCAGTTTCTGTCACGTGGAAGTGCTCAATAAATATTTGAGTGAATGAATTAATACGAATATGAACCATAAATGAGCCGTCAGGTAGAATTCCAGACCCCTCATCCAATTTTCAGTCCTGAGTCAGAACTAGAAGCTCTTAAATGAAAAGAAAGCATTTTGCCCCTTAGGAAGAACCTTGTGATATTTTTGCAAGTATTTCCTGGGAGTCTCTTCTTAACTTTTGCCAGAGATCTGCCGCCATTTCCAGGGTAAGGGTGCACTGGAGTAAAGGAGATGCCCAGAGCTTTGGGAAATCATTGCACACTAGATCTGCTCCAACACACAACTGGTAAGTGGTAGAGCTGAGATGTGAACTTAGGTATAATTTTTTAAAAAACAATATATATTTATATTTGCCTGATAATAATAATCATCTGGGGCACTTGTAAAATATACAAAACACTTGAGCCTCACCCAGGCTCTTCTAAGCTAGAGTTGTCAGAGCATGAACATGGTAATGTATGTGTTTTTTGTTTTGTTTTATTATTTGTTTATTTATTTATTTTTGGCCATGTTGCGTCTTTGTTGCTGTGCACAGGCTTTCTTTTTTTGTGGCAAGTGGGGGCTTCTCCTTCTTGCGGCGCGCAGCCTTCTCATTGCTGTGGCTTCTCTTGTTGCAGAGCATGGGCTCTAGGCATGCGGGCTCGGTAGTTGTGGCTTGCAGGCTCTATAGTTGTGGTGCACGGGGTTAGTTGCTCCACAGCCTGTGGGATCTTCCCGGACCAGGGCTTGAACCCGTGTCTCCTGCACTGGCAGGCGGATTCTTAACCACTGCGCCACCAGGGAAGCCCAATGAATGTGTTTAGCAAGCACCCCAGGTGATTCTTATCATCACACAAGTAAGGGAGACATCTGGTACCCTTTCACTTTGGGAACTAGAAGGTCTTGAAAGGATCAGGGATGTAACCATCATGTAATTCAAGCCTCTAGCCAGCGTTGTTGGCTTTTAGTCCTTGCTATTATTGGGGTGACAACACTCCATTTGGTTGCTAATAGCTCCAGTAGTCAGCCTCTTTGAGCTGCAGGGAAGATAGCAGGGCAGTGATAAGGAGTAGAGGGTGGCTTCACATAACTTCATTGAAGACAAGTCTAAAAGCATAGTGTCTTATCATTAATGGGTGTTGAACTTTGTCGAAAGCTTTTTCTGCATCTATTGAGATGATCATATGGTTTTTCTCCTTTAATTTGTTAATATGGTGTATCACATTGATTGATTTGAGTATATTGAAGAATCCTTGCCTTCCTGGAATAAACCCCACTTGATCGTGGTGTATGATCCTTTTAATGTGCTGTTGGATTCTGTTTGCTAGTATTTTCTTCAGGATTTTTGCATCTATGTTCATCAGTGATATTAGCCTGTAGATTTCTTTCTTTGTGACATCTTTGTCTGGTTTTGGTATCAAGGTGATGGTGGCCTCGTAGAATGAGTTTGGGAGTGTTCCTCCCTCTGCTATATTTTGGAAGAGTTTGAGAAGGATAGGTGTTAGCTCTGCTCTAAATGTTTGATAGACTTCGCCTGTGAAGCCATTTGGTCCGGGGCTTTTGTTTGTTGGAAGATTTTTAACCACAGTCTCAATTTCAGTGCTTGTGATTGGTCTGTTTGTATTTTCTATTTCTTCCTGGTTCAGTCTTGGAAGGTTGTGCATTTCTAAGAATTAGTCCATTTCTTCCAGGTTGTCCATTTTATTGGCATATACTTGCTTGTAATAATCTCTCACGATCCTTTGTATTTCTGCAGTGTCAGTTGTTACTTCTTTTTCATTTCTAATTCTATTGATGTGAGTCTTCTCCCTTTTTTTCTTGTTGAGTCTGGCTAATGATTTATCAATTTTGTTTATCTTTGCAAAGTACCAGCTTTTAGTTTCATTGATCTTTGGTATTGTTTCCTTCATTTCTTTTTCATTTATTTAGGATCAGATTTTTATGATTTCTTTCCTTCTGCTAACTGTGGGGTTTTTCTGTTCTTCTTTCTCTAATTGCTTTAGCTGTAAGTTTAGGTGGAAATAAAAATAAACAAATGGGACCTAATGAAACTTAAAAGTTTTTGCACAGCAAAGGAAACCATAAACAAGATAAAAAGACAACCCTTTGAATGGGAGAAAATATTTGCAAATGAAGCAACTGACAAAAGATTAATTTCCAAAATTTACAAGCTGCTCATGCAGCTCAATATAAAAAAACAAACAAACCAATCCAAAAATGGGCTGAAGACCTAAACAGACATTTCTCCAAAGAAGATATACAGACTGCCAACAAACACATGAAAGGATACTCAACATCACTAATCATTAGAGAAATGCAAATCAAAACTACAATGAGGTATCACCTCACACCAGTCAGAATGGCCATCATCAAAAAATCTACAAACAATAAATGCTGGAGAGGCTGTGGAGAAGAGGAAACCCTCTTGCACTGTTGGTGGGAATGTAAATTGATACAGCCACTATGGAGAACAGTATGGAGGTTCCTTAAGAAACTAAAAATAGAACTACCATATGACCCAGCAATCCCACTACGGGGCATATACTCTGAGAAAACCATATTTCAAAAAGATTCAGGAACCACAATGTTCATTGTAGCTCTATTTACAATACCCAGGGCATGGAAGCAACCTAAGTGCCCATCAACAGATGAATGGATAAAGAAGATGTGGCACATATATACAATGGAATATTACTCAGCCAAAAAAAGAAACTAAATTGAGTTATTTGTAGTGAGGTGGTTGGACCTAGAGTCTGTCATACAGAGTGAAGTAAGTCAGAAAGAGAAAAGCAAATACCATATGTTAACACATATATATGGAATCTAGAAAAAAAAGGTTCTGAAGAACCTAGGGACAGGACAGGAATAAAGATGCAGATGTAGAGAATGGACTTGAGGACACGAGAAGTGGGAAGGGTAAGCTGGGACGTAGTGAGAGAATGGCATGGGCATAAACACACTACCAAATGTAAAATAGCTACTTAGTGGGAAGCAGCCACATAGCACAGGGAGATCAGCTCAGTGCTTTGTGACCACCTAGAGGGGTAGGATAGGGAGGGTGGGATGGGAAGGGTGGGAGGGGCATGCAAGAGGGAGGAGATATGGGGATATATGTATATGTATAACTGATTCACTTTGTTATAAAGCAGAATCTAACACACCATTGTAAAGCAATTATACTCCAATAAAGATGTTAAAACATAAAAATAAAAGCATAGTGTCTTAAGGAATGTGGGTATATATCAGTGCTGTATAGACCACTCTTCTAGGAAGAGAACTGAAAGAATTTCTTTCCCCAGGTTATGATCTCTCTTTTCCAAAGGAAGTGATAATCTAAGGAAAGATGTGTGCATGTGTGTGTGTTACCCTGATTAATGAATGAGGTAATTGATGATTGAAGAAGCATGGTAGGCTACAAACTCATCTTGGAACACATGAAACATCAAGACACACATGCAAATATATTGTACTTTAAAAAAAATGTGTGCTATTTTGTGTATGCTGTTTTTTGTACAATAAAATGCTTAAATTTTGTTTTGTATTTTAAAATCTGACACTAAATTTACAAGAGCCTTTTTAAGTTCTTAGGAGAAACTTCTTTGTTAGGTTTGTAAATCTGCCTTGTTAGGTATGTAAAGTATTTTTTAAAATCATATTTTCAGCCCATAATATGAAAAGCCTAAGGAATTTTAGTTAACAAAATATGGAAATGGTATCTGTTTAGGAAAATTTGATTTATCAAATGTATGATTTTATTGAAAAATGAGGAAAAAGTGAAAGCAATTTAAAATAAAATTACATTTAAAAGTAATTCTACATGCCAAGTTTAAAAGCTTAACAATTAGTTTACAAATGTGTACCATAATATGTTGAATATTGATTATAACACAGCAATTGCCAGCATTTTGTGGTTGGCACCGCGCTCCACTGGAAGAGCCCATTAATAATCTTCTACCTTTCACCTGAAATGCAAATTAACGAACTTTGCATAAAACAATTTGTGTGGCTCTTCCTTAGCCATCCTTCCTAGGGGGCAGGAACTCAAGAGTTTTCTCTGGTACCATCGGGCCATGAAGTCCCATCACTTGAGCTGCACTGCTGGGCTTATGAGTACAGGAATGTATGATCTCAGAGTGCCTGCCCTGAAATCCTCTAACAAACTCCTGCGTATCCCTCAAAACCCAGATCAGAATTAAATTGACATTTCATCCATGTTACACCTGTACTAGATGCTTTGTTTACTCATTCACCAACTATTTATTGTATGCCTATGGGATGAGCTAAATGAGCATTTTGCTGATTTTTATAGAGTTGCTAAAAAAACAGCCATTTTAGCTCAAGCGTTTTGACACTACTGTGTTTTTGAGACACACAAACATATATATCTATATGTTTATGTATATACAGCTATCTGTATCTATATATCTATCTATATATCTATATATCCATCTATGTATCTGTGTATGTAGATCTATACATATATACTCTATATCTATCCGCTGGATTTTATGCTTATTCGTGTCCACACATCTAAGTTTAATAGGAAACAAACAGACCTTCATTATGCTTACTAGATGCTTGGAAAACAGTGGCTTATGTATTTTTCTACCTTCCTCTTCATCCTTCCCTCATTTCTTTTAAAATTGATACCTCAGCACAAATGGAGAGCAAGGGCCCTTTCCTAGCTCATGCAAAGATGGTGCCCTCTGGTGGATGGTGGTAAAAATTACACCATTCTCTCCAGAATTCTGTTTGGGTTTTTTTGTTTTTCTCTTTTTCCCAGATTTATCTTCAGTTGATTTTACATTCCAGCGTCATTAGGATTACTGTCAGAGTGCTCATAGCTACTGTGATATGAGGAATGCAGAAAGTTCCTTATCACCCAAACAGCAGCCCTGCCCATTCCACCATTATATCAGGCCTCAGTAATGATCCTTTGTGGCTTTGAAGGTCCCTGCTACTATTTATTATTTTACCTCAAAGGTACACATTGTGAGACATAATAATATTTTGAGGCATTAATTTACTACAAGAGATGAGCTCATCAGTATCTGATCTCAAAAGTACTCAGAAGCAAGACAGATCTGTCAAAAAGTGGCTTAGGTATCTCTTCAACTTCTACCTTTGTAGAGAGAAAATACCTTAAAATAGTAATATTTTGTCTGTTCTTTTCTGCCCTTGTATATAACTTTTCTCCCATTAGTGAAAGGCATTGCCTCAAGATGAGGTCAGATTGTAATACCAAAAAAAAAAAGTCAATTTTTAGGTTAAAATAAATCGAAAATATGCTTTTAATATGAAGAAGAGGAGGCCTGCATGAAGTAGAAAACAGAGTTTTGTCAAATCACTAGGAACGAATATAGAGGAAAACCAGACTCCCTGCCACCCCAAACTCAAGGCACTAGAGGAGTTCGAACGAGGCCACAGGAAGGAGGAGCTGCAAGGCTGGGCCAGGCCTGAAAATGTACCCAAGGTTGTGGGTAAGAAACAAGGGGATGGGACCCAGAGGTGACAACCAGGAACAGAGAAGAACCTCCAGGGGAAAGTGCAGAGCTCCACGGTCACCAGGAGCAAGGAGAAGCACAGAAGCTGAACTAATGTCTGGGGAATATTTTATTTCCACCCCGGGGACCATGGCTCATCTCCTGTGGACAGCATCATTACCTGATCATCCCCCTGGTGCAGGGTGTAAGCCTCCCGTGGAGAGCTGCCCGCTGCTCACACACTGGACGTTCAGCACATGCATGCCAGCCTGCATCCTGAGACACTGCTGAGCCCCCTGTAAATAACACTGGGTAGTACCTCCCTCCTTTGCAATCGTCAGAATGCTCACAGATCCCCAAACCCAGAGAGTAGAGGCTCTTAACAGCCAGACAACAATTTACCCCTGCTACACCTTAACTTTTGAACAAGAAAAATTAACACGGAAGAATAACGCCAGAACCAAAGGAAAAGGGTTACATCTTGTTTTCCTAGGAACTAGAAGTAAGGGGGAAACTAGAAGGATAATGGCTCTCTAGAATCCTTGTCCCAGCCTCACTCTGTTCGAAGCATAAATATTTTAGCCGTGACCACAAGTAGGGAAGCTTAGATTCTCCACATCCTGGGGACAGCAGGGAAAAAAGCAGAATGGGTGGCATAAAGACATTCTTTTGCAAGATCCCAATACTTGAACTCTACCCGCACAGAATTCTATTCCCTTTGACTCGCAGCTATAGCATTATGTGACATGGCTAAATGTCTACCTACATTAAGCCACTTTGTTACAATTTTGGAGTTTTAGGTTATCATCTATAAGTCTACTTCATAGAATAGTAGTGAGGATTAAAAAGAAAAATATGCAGAATAAACAAGCCATTGGATTTTGTATCGGAGTATAATTGCTTTACAATGTTGTGTTAGTTTCTGCTGTACAATGAACTATATCAGCCATATATATATATATGTATATATCCCTTCCCTTTTGGACCTCCCTCCCCTCCATCCCAGCTATCTAGGTCATCACAGAGCACTGAGCTGAGCTCCCTGTGCTATATAGCATTTTCCCACTAGCTATCTATGGTACTGTATTTATGTCAAACCTAATCTCCCAATTCATCCCACCCTCTCCTTCCCCTACCCTGTGTCCACATGTCCATTCTCTACGTCTACATTTCTATTCCTGCACTGCAAATAGGTTCATCTGTATCACTTTTCTAGATTCCACATATATGCATTAATATACGATATATGTTTTTCTCTTTCTGGCTTACTTCACTCTGTAAGACAATGTCCATCCACATCTCTACAAATGACCCAATTTCCTCTCCTTTTATGGCTGAGTAATAGTCCATTATATATATGGACCACATCTTCTTTATCCATTTGTTTATCGATGGGCATTTGAGTTGCTTCCATGACCCAGGTACTGTAAATAGAGCTGCAATGAACATCGGGGCACATGTGACTTTTTGAATTATGGTTTTCTCGGGGTATATGCACAGTAGTGGGATTTTGGGTCATATGGTAGTTCTATTTTTAGTTTTTTTAGCAACCTCCCTACTGTTCCCCACGGTAGCTGTATTAATTTACATTCCCACCAACAGTGCAAGAGGGTTCCCTTTTCTCCACACCCTCTCGGCATTTAGTTTGATGATGGCCATCCTGACTGGTGTGAGGTAATGCCTCACTGTGGTTTTGATTTACATTTCTCTAATGATTAGTGATGTTGAGCATCTTTTCATGTGCCTCGTAGCCATCTGTATGTCTTCTTTGGTGAAATGTCTGTTTTGGTCTTCCACCCATTTTTGGATTGGGCTGTTTGTTTTTTGATATTGAGCTGCATGAGCTGTTTGTATATTTTGGAGATTAATCCTTTGTCCATTGTTTCATTTGCAAATCTTTTCTTCCATTCTGAGGGTTATCTTTTCATCTTGTTTATGGTTTCCTTTGCTGTGCAAAAGCTTGTAAGTTTCATTAGGTCCCATTTGCTTATTTTTGTTTTTATTTCCGTTACTCTAGGAGGTAGGTTATCAAAGATCTTGCTGTCATTTATGTCAGAGTGTTTTTCCTATGTTTTCCTCTAAAAGTTTTACAGTGTCTGGTCTTATATTTAGGTCTTTAATCCATTTTGAGTTTATTTTTGTGTATGGTGTTAGGGAGTGTTCTAATTTCATTCTTTTATGTGCAGCTATCCAGTTTTCGCAGCACCACTTATTGAAGGGGCTGTCTTTTCTCCATGGTATATTCTTGCCTCCTTTGTCATAGATTAACTGACCATAGGTGCATGGGATTATCTCCAGGCTTTCTGTCCTGTACCATTGATCTATATTTCTATTTTTGTGCCACTACCATACTGTCTTGATTACTGTAGCTTTCTAGAATAGTCTGAAGTCAGGGAACCTGATTCCTTTGGCTCCATATTTCTTTCTCAAGATTGCTTTGGCTAGTTGGGGTCTTTTTTGTTTCCATACAAATTGTAAAATTTTTTGTTCTAGTTCTTTGAAAAATGCCAGTGGTAATTTGATACGGATTGCACTGAACATGTAAATTGCTTTAGGTGGTTTAGTCATTTTCACAATATTGATTCTTCCAATCCAAGAACATGGTATACCTCTCCATCTGTTTGTGTCATCTTTGATTTCCTTCATCAGTGTTTTATAGTTTTCTGAATACAGGTCTTTTGCCTCCTTAGGTAGATTTATTCCTAGGTGTTTTATTCTTTTTGTTGCAATGGTAAATGGGATTGGTTCCTTAATTTTTCTTTCTGATCTTTCAATGTTAGTGAATAGGAATTCAAGAGATTTCTGTGCATCAATGTTGTATCCTGCAAATTTTCCAGATTCATTGATTAGTTCTAGTAGTTTTCTGGTGGCATCTTTAGGATTTTTTACATATAGTGTCATGTCATCTGCAAGCAGTGACAGTTTTACTTTTTCTTTTCCAACTTGTATTCTTTCTATTTCTTTTCCTTCTCTGATTGCCATGGCTAGGAGTTGAAGAACTATGTCGAATAATAGTGGCAAGAGTGGATATCCTTGCCTTGTTCCTGATCTTAGAGGAAATGCTTTCAGTGTTTCACCATTGAGAATGACATTTGCTGTGAGTTTGTCATTTATGACCTTTATTATGTTGAGGTAGGTTCCCTCTATGCCCACTTTCTGGAGAGTTTTTATCATAAATTGGTGTTAAATTTTGTCAAAAGCTATTCTGCATCTATTGACATGATCACATGGCTTTTTATCCTTTAATTTGTTAATATGGTGTATCACATTGATTGATTTGTGTATATTGAGGAATGCTTGCATCCCTGGGATAAATCTCACTTGATCATGGTGTGTGATCCTTTTAATGTGTTGTTGGATCCTCTTTGCTACTATTTTGTTGAGGATTGCTGTGTCTATGTTCATCAGTTCATCATTTTCTTTTTTTGTGATATCTTTGTCTGGTTTTGCTATCAGGGTGATGGTGGCCTCATAGAATGAGTTTGGGAGTGTGTTCCTCCCTCTGCAAATTTTTGGAAGACTTTGAGAAGGATGGGTGTTAGCTCTTCTCTAAATGTTTGATAGAATTCGCCTGTGAGGCCATCTGATCCTGGACTTTTTTTTGTTGGAAGATTTTTAATTACAGTTTCAATTTCCTTCCTTGTGATTTGTGTGTTTATATTTTCTAATTCTTCCTGGTTCAGTCTTGGAAAGTTGTACCCAGACTGAACCAGGAAGCTGCTTGTAGTAGTCCCTTAGGATGCTTTGTATTTCTGTGGTGTCTGTTGTAACTTCTCCTTTTTCATTTCTAATTGTATTGATTTGAGGCCTCTCCCTTTTTTTGTTAATGAGTCTGGCTAAAGGTTTATCAATTTTGTTTATCTTCTCTAAGAACCAACTTTTAATTTTATTCATCTTTGCTATTGTTTTCTTCTTTTTCTATTTCATTTATTTCTGCTGTGACCTTTATGATTTCTTTTCTTCTACTAACTTTGGCTTTTCTTTGTTCTCTTTCTAGTTGCTTTATGTGTAAGGTTAGAGTGTTTATTTGAGATTTTTCTTGTTTTCAGTTTCAGAAACAGAAAAAGTATTCCCTTTTTCAGTTGTAATAGATACTGATAAATGTCCCATCAAAGTGGTGGTAGTAATTTTTACTCAACCTCACAGCCCATTAATCAACAAGTTCTCAGATTCTCCTTCCTAAGTAACTTTTCTGGTCAGTTCCTTTCACTCCATCCCCATCCACTGCCCTTGTTCAGGCATCACCAACCCTGCATTGTTACAATATCTCTTAACGAGGTTCCAGTCTTCATTGATTCCTATCCACATTGCAGCCACAGTGAATGAAGACCTAATCTTGGGAATAAAGATCTAATCATGCCACTGGCTAATCTGAATTCTCTAGTGGCATCCCCTTGACTTGTGGATAAAATCCACGTCCTTAGAATGAGCTTCAAGTCCCCTCGTGTTTTGCCCTGGCCTCATTTCCAGTCCCTTCCCACATTCTCTCCAGGCATATCAGAAGCTTCTAGCTGGGTCTGAAATGGGCTTCCTATTACACATTTTTTCTCTATCTGAGAAACTCTGCCTTTCCTTCAAGGCTTAGCTCAAGCACTGCCTCCTCTCAACTGGGAAGGATATCTCTCCATGCAACTTCTAGTCATCTCTATCGGTACACTTGTCACCCTGTTTCACCAGTCTTTTTTTACTGGGAAGTCTTTGAAGTAGGAAACCATGTCCTGTCTTGTCTCTTTAGAATCTAGCCCTATGCCTGGAGGTGCTCAATGGATGTTTGTTGGATGAATGAATACATGAACACATAAACACATGAGCTCCACCATAAAATGCTTATGTTATAGTTATAAAGACAGAACAGATACATACAAATGATGCAAGTCACTAATGCTAAGAGTGAAATACCAAATGAGTGGAACAAATGACCAGAGCTATGCAATTACAAGGGAGAATTCACCCCAGCTGTCAAAGGCAGGGCAAATTGGATCATTCCCAAAGAACAGCTGGAGAGACTAACATATGTGTGTTCAAAGTTTATCTTGACTCCTTTCTCCTCAATTAAACACAGAAGAGGCCGAATGAAAGGGTGTGGATGACTTGGCGTAATTATAACTTCCCAGAGACATAGGCCCCTTTTGCGTAAACCAGTGTTTTTCAACCCTTTTTTCATTTTTGTCCTCCTTAAGGAAGCTTTCCAATATATGTTCCCTTATCTCGTCCCCCCCGCCGCATGAAAATTTAATAACGAAATATACTGTCTATCTGTTTTATGTCCTATAGCCCTCTGGAAAGCCACACATCGTTGTAATATCTAAAATCACAAATGTGTACTTCCTTGGGGGTCATAATGCCCCCTTTGAGAGCACATGGTGTAAACCAAAGGCAGAGCGCGATCCCAGCAAAGAGCTTGGTGACGCAGCACAGAGATCATCTTCAAAAACACTGGTCTTCAAGAAATGTGTTTTTAGCAATAGGCAGTGAGGGTTCTTTAGTGAGAGGCAGACTAGATGGCCTCAGAGGCACTTCCAAATTCTACATATGGAGCTGTCAGAACCCAGAGATCTCAGGGGGAATGTCCTGGTATTTAATTAGAAAACTAATTTAATTTGGAAAGAAAGTAATTAGGAAATTCATGTTCTATTACAGGGACTTGAATGAAAATCGTTTTCCTCTTACTCTTCTCCAGTCAATAACCAGGGTGACAACTATAGGAGAGAGGGAAGTGTTATCTAAAAGGATGAAAGGGATAAGCATACCTCTGGTTTAGGGACTTATAGCCCAAAATAGATGAAATGTAAATCAGGAGACTGAGCTTGCCCAAATGTGGTGGAAGCAAGGAGCTCCCTCCTATTCAGCTACACATAGCACCGATGGGGTATCCAACTAGGACAGGGAAGGAGCAGCTGTCAAACTCACTAACTGATGTTCTGTGATCTGCAAGTAAGGCCTCCTCCGGAGACAACACTCCTGGTACTGTGGTGGACACTTGGCCACTCACTGGCTTACCCTCACGGACAGGGTCTGATGGGCACTTGTCTCAACAGTAAAGTATGCGTCTTGCTGCACATCAGAATCATCTCAGGAGAGCTTTTCTAAAATACAGAGTACTAAGTTTCGTATGACCCTACTAAATAAAGGCTCTGGGTTGGGGCCCAGGAATCTGCAGTTTGAATCATCCCCCCCTCTCCCACCACTGGTGATCCCAATGCAAGGGCATCTTTCACCTGATGTTTGGAGACCACTGCATTCGACTGGAAAGCACCACCCTGGTCATCAGGTCACACCTGGAAGCTATCTTCCTGCCCTCACTGACCCACAGACTCACACAGGAGTGTGAGGCAACATCTTTGTAAAAGCAGAACCCAAAAGGATTTCCCAAGAAAGGCTAGCATGCAGGAGGAAACGGAGGGAGGGGGAGGGAGGTGGATAAGAGGGGGATGGAGAGGGAAGGGAGAAGGAAGGGAGGGTGGAGGAGAGAAAGAGAGATGGAGAAGGCTGAGGGAGAACATGGAGAACTCCGCAGAAAGAAGACAAAGAGGGTGAACGCAGACCAGACCCTGGAAAGGAGAAGTGAGGAAAGGAGGAAACAAGGGAGCCAGAGGCCTGTGCTTTCTCTCTCAAGGTGGGAGAGAAGTAAAAAGTCCTCATGTCCAGGCCAAGGAGATAGTACCAGTTGGTGATTAAGAAAATGTGTGTTTGGCCAATTGCTAGGCGGGTGTTCTAAGACAAGGTACTTACTTTCTCTAACATTCATTCTCCTCACAGGTAAATGTGGAATTGTAATCGTGAGGACTCCATGAATAGTGCATCTTAAAGCAGGTTATAAATATAAAGCACTTTAAGTTGTTAATCTTAGGGCTGGATGAGACCATTGGGTCTATTTCCTCCAAACCCCTCTTTTCACAGAAGAAGAACCCGAAACCCAGAGACAAGTGACCCACAGGGTGTCACATGGTGAGCGGTGCGTCAGTGACAAAGTATATGCTGAGATACTCAGTCACCAGCTGTCAAGAGGTACGAGAGAACTCCAGCCCACCTCAGGCAAAAGGGGAGGTAAGTGGGCGAAAGCTGTGAGCCCTCTTTCCCAATCAGCCCCCTCGGCTGACGGCCCCCAGGCCACAGGAGAGCACAGCACTCCGGCCAGCCCGCGAGCTGGATCTTGGTCTGTCCCACCCTGCCCACCCCCTCAGCAGTCTTGTCAAGAGGAGAGGCCAAAGGAGGCATCCCCAGAATTGGGGGACGAGGAGAGTCAGCATCAAACAAGCAGAATTGTCCCTGCAGGAGCACCCCACCCTAAGAGGTACTGGGCACCACACACATGTCCACCATTAAAATGCTCACTTGAATGTACCCTCAAGACTGGAATGCAGCTGGAAAAAGCAAGAATAAAATCAGTTATTTTGAAGCTGGGCTTCGTGGTAGAAGGATGTGTTGGCTGAAGGGGAGTGGCTGGTCAATATGGAGTCCAGAAACACATATAGTTAGAAGCAAGAATTTATCGTCTTCATCCAGTGCTAACCAAGGAGAAAGACTGTACTGGGGAGGAAATAAGTATTACAGAAATGAAATCCTTTTGGAGAAGGGGCAACTTGTCAAGCTTTTCCTTTACCTGCTTTATTTTCCCCGCGAGTACATTTAGTTATGTATGTTCTGAGTCAATGTTCTGAGCTACGCTATCCCTTGCTACTTTGATCTCAGGTGAGGGGCAGGGTGGGGGGCGGAGCGTGGATGGGTGGGGGCGGGGAGCATCTCATAAGCAGGCACAAGTAATTCAGTCACTGCAGAGACATACCCTTTAATGTTAATGAATACACGGGGCTTCTGGTTTATAAGCATCGGTCAGTCCTTCGGAACCTAAACAGACTGATAAACATGAGTTTCTGCATCTGTAAAGCTGAGGTCTTGGTCCTACTCAGGATTTATCCTGCCTTGCTGCGAGCCCCAAGCCCTGCCCCACCCTACTTGCCACCATCTCAGCTACAACAATACTTTAATACTGCCCAGATCACACACTTACATTTAAGGGAAACACCCCAGAAACACCAGTGCCTTAACCCATTTCACTTCAACAAATGTATTAACCAGCTATCATCAGCCAGACACTACACTAAAAGCCGGTATTACAAAGATGAGTAAGACATGGCACCTGCCTTCAGGGAACTCGGAGGCAGAACCTTGCCACTGCAAGTGTGGTCCATAGGCCACCAGTGTCAGCATCGCCGCAGAGCTCGTTAGAAATGTAGATTCCGAGGCCCTACGCCAGACCTACTGATTCTGAATCTGTATTTCACTAAGATCTCCAGGTGATTTGTATGCATATAAAGTTTGAGAAGCGCTGATCTAGTAGCAAAGATTCAACTAAAGCCATCTTGAATTAAACTTTATGACGATGAGGTAAATCAAGTATGGTGGGAACATCGAGAAGGGTTTGGTTAATTCTGAGGGAGAAGTAGCCATTTGCACTGAAATTGAACTGGCCAACAAGTTGGGGCTGGGGGCAACTGAGAGTAGGTAGGAGCACTCACCTGTGGAAAAGGGCATGAACAAAGCTGTGAATGTGCATTTTGTGTCGGTGGGGGTGGTGGTGAGGGGGAGGGTAGGCCATGTGCAGAGCCAGATTGGGACAGACTGGAAGAAAGGTCTTTCAAGGGCTCCTAAATCTCACCCCAGGATGGATGGCTGCCCAGCCTATAGGTGCTGTGTTCTTTGCACTGCCCTTGTTACCAGCCCTCCATGCTAGGATCTGACCAGTGCATGGACAGGGAGAGGCCTCTTCCCAACTTCTGGCCCTCAGTGACCCCTTGGGGATGAGGGGCTGATGTTTGCAGACAGCAAAGGATGCCGAGTCTCAGATCTCACGCCAGGACACCTGGTCCCTGGCAACAGCTCTGTAGAACGACCTTGGTAGGAAGTGGTTGCACAGATTCCCACGAATCCCACGGATTACTGGCAGCCCAAACAGCCTCCGAAGAGAGGGCTTCCCCCTTATTCAGCTTGTAAGAGAAGCTGACCCTGGAGAAAGTTGAGAAAGTAATGACATGTTATGGAAGGGGATTGGGTCAGAGCCTGGAGGCTGGGTTCCAGTTCCGACCTGGCCTCTAGCTGTATAATCATAAGGAAGTCTCTGGGTCTCAGCTGTAAAATGAAGAAGATGGACAAGGTGATTCCCAGGTCCTTTCCAGCCCTGATAGTCTGTGATTCTGGAACCTTCCAGTTTTAGAAAGGTCTGCCATGTTCCCCTTTTTCAGACTACTTGGATTCTTATGGAATTTACTGCTGAGTGGCAAAAATAAAACATCCTAAGGACAGGATCTCCATCCAACTAACAAGGGCATCTGGATTATATTGTCCATTGGGTTACATTTAGAGGACTAGATAGATAGATAGATAGATAGATAGATAGATAGATAGATAGATAGATGACACACAGGCAGATGGGTAGATAGATAAATTATGAAACTGACATTAAACCTCTACCATGGGTTGTGTTTGGCAACTGAGTTCAGCACCCAAAATGCAGAACCTTTGATTCTGGCCAAAATGTTGTCATATATATTTGCAGAAATATGACACATATTGACAAAGAAGAAAGCACTATATAATTTCATAATAAAGTATTCTGTTAATGATAATTGTTAACATTTTACAGTGCTAAACACTTTATAGGAATTTCCTCATTTATCTCCCTCAAATCTGTAAGGTAATAAGTCATGTAATATGTTTTTGCCTGTAAATAATAGAAAACCCTGATGATGCTGGCCTAAGCATTAAGGAATTTATTCTCTCACTTAGCAAGAACTCCAGAGGTAGTGTAGCTCCAGAGCTGGTTAATACAGTGACTGAATGAAATCATCAAGGGTCCAGTTCATTTCTAGTTTTTCTCTCTGCCGTTCTCATTGGCCTTGTCCTCAGATTAGCGACCATAATCGTTTCAAGATGCTGTCACACTTAAAGATGCCATATCCTCATAGAATGTCCAGAGGCAGAAAAGACAGCTCTATCATATACATAAAGTATTCCTTTATGATGGGGGAGCACTTTACCAGAAGAACCAGAGCAGGCTTCCCCTCGCATCTCCCTGCCTGGGCTTGCATTTCACGCCCACCCCTAAACCCACCACCAGCGAGGGAATCACTGCGGGGCTCAGCCTGCTTTACTGTTGTTTTACTCCTTGCCTGTGGTGGGCACGCAGGCCCACCGTCCTGGGAGAGGGAGGGGAGCTAGTGAAAAGAAAAGGAGGGGGTGTTCTACAGGAAAAAAGAAAGGCAAGTGGTTTTAAGGCAAAAAAAGAAAAAATATCATTTTACAGTATAAGAAATGGAAGTTTCGAGAATTAAGTAACTTGTTCAAAGGCGTGCAACTTGCAAGCAGCAGAGTTGGGATTCAAAACAGAGCCCATACCCTGACAAATTCCAAATCAGGTCAAAGTCACCGGCCCCCTGCAGCCTCCTGCATTCCTGACCTCAGCCCCCAGGCAGTTACTCACTCTGGGGTCAGAGGCTTCTTGCCCCATCAAGGTCACAATGCACAGATGTTATTTGCTCTCCCAGCCTTCTCCAGGGCAGGGACTAGATTTCATCCATCTTTTTATTTCTCTTTTATCCCCACCCTCTAACACCATGCTTAGTTTCTTTTTTTTTTTTAAATTAATTAATTAATTAATTTTTGGCTGCATTGGGTCTTCGTTGTTGCCTTTGGATTTTGTCTAATCGTGGCGAGCGGGGGCTACTCTTCATTGCGGTGCGCGGGCTTCTCACTGCGGTAGCTTCTCTTGTTGTGGGGCACAGACTATAGGCACGTGGGCTCAGTAGTTGTGGCACGCGGGGTCAGTAGCTATGACTCGCGGGCTCTAGAATGGAGGCTCAGTAGTTGTGGCGCACGAGCTTAGTTGCTCCGCGGCATGTGGGATCTTCCCGGCCGGGAAGTGGGATGTGGGGATTAAACCCTTCTGCTATGTTGCCAAACAATGGAAGTCCTTGGACTAGCTGTTCAAGAAAAGCTCATTTTCTAATTCATTTATGCAAATGAATTACTTTTTAGTGACAATAAAACCTGTGTATTTGCCATCAAGTTGTCTAGGAAGCTGGAATTAAATTCGGCGTTTAGTTTCAGTTTTTAAAATAATTTTAGACATGAATATTGCTAAAATATGTTGAAACTTCTCTGCTACCTTTAATAAGGGATGGTGAGAACAACTGAAGTTTTTATTTTTTATGGCTCAGTTAGTTATCTTGTTGTGCTATCATATAGGAAGGAACACCATGAGGTAGGGGGTGGGATACAGAGGGAGCGCTGTGATTATCTACACTTAACCCCAAACTGGTAAGATCGTTTAAGTTTTGTTTTGCTTGTCAGAGTTTTTTCTCTTAGGCTACCAGCTAGTTCTTCTCTGCTGTCAATATGTCAATTTTCTCTTCAATTAACATACTATTTCTAACTTATGACCTAATAAATGAATCAGGAAGATACACTTATTAACATTGCATATAAAAGAAGAGCGAATTGGCGCTGAGTGAGGTTTCCAGGTGCCTCTCTGCGTGATTGCCACTGCTTGAACTTTAGAACGTTGATTCCAGCTAAAGTGTTTAAGGGGGCTCTTTTCTCTTGGACCTTCTCTGTATTCTGGATACTTGAGGTTTCCGATCTATAATCTTCCAGAAGTGAGTCAAGTATAAGTATGGATATTAGTCTTAGAGATTCCACTCTTTAACACCTAACTCCATGTGTAAAAGTGTGGATCTGAGCACTCTTTCATTTTTCCTTTCTGTGTTCCCTCCCTCTCCCGGCTAATATTGCCCTGTCCCCTTCTCTCTAAGCATTCATGCCAGCAGCATATTGTCAGGAAATAAAATTGGCCTCTGAATTTTCACCACTCAGTCGAATTCCTAATTTTTCTTAGGACGTAAATTTGGAACGTCAAATGGCTGCTCTGAACCTCAATCACCTAATTAAAAAGAGTGATGATTCTTAGATGGGAAAACTGAAGGTGGTAATGCTGTGAAAGCATTTCCTAAAAGTATTGTCATTAAACAGTGTAACCTTCTCACATATCCTTGCTAACAATTATTGACAATTATTCTGTGACAGACATTGAATTAGCTTCATAGGTTTTTCTCATTTAATCATCACCAAAAAATCCTAATTTATGCTACAATAATGCTAATTTTATCCTCATTTTGAGAAAGAGGAAACTGATGCTTAGAAAGGCTAATTAACCCAAGTTGATGCAGGCAGTAAGTGTTAGAGTTAAGGTTTAAGCTCAGGCAGGAGGACACCAGACCCCCAATCTGAGTCTCCATACAATGGCAGAATTCAGATATCTTGTCTGGTGGGGGGATCAGGGAAAGAGGAGGAGTGAATTAGGGGAGCAGGTTAGCAAAGGCCCCTCAGACCACAGCCCCACCGGTGGCTGTCTCTCCATCATTCTCCATTCAGGCCCAGGGCAGCCCTGGCCCCGCATTCCCACGACAGCTTTCAGAGTCCCACTTCAAGAATGATTCAAACTCCCTTCCAGGTAGAGGTCAGACCACCTCCCTCACAGGTCATGCTGAATTTCTCTGGATTCCTGTATGTAGCTGGCATTGCAACTTTTCGGTGGTGAAGTGGGGCAAGCAAGGCCCTAACACCCATGGAAACACATCTGTGTCTCCATCATGCCAGCCAGCACTTGCTGACCTAAGAGAAAGCTATAGCTCTATAGAGTTCCACATCTCTCCAAGCTGCTGATGGAGCCCAACGTCACTGGTTTACAAGCACTTTCTTTGCCTGCTCCTTCCCTCTGGCTATGCACCTGCCTGATCTCTCTATGTGAAAAGCCCCAGGATCAAAAAGGATATTGAGTCATTACCTAATGATCTAACAATCTAAAGAATACAGCAATGACTGCAATCTCCTGTGAGAGCTTTCCTTGTAACTTGGACCATGTAAACAAAGTAGGATTACCAAAGAGGGGACAATAATCTGGGGCTAAGTGGGGTCTAACTAGGTGGAACTGTCACGTTCTGGCCAAAAAGTACTGGCGCTTCTCTCCATTTACCCCATCGTTTATTGACTCCTCACAACTGGCTGGCATTTAAACATAAACTAATGGCATAACCCTTCTTATGCAACACTCTGTGGGTAGCAGATCCTTACAATAAGCGTCACCCTATTTGACAGATAAAGTAATTGAGGTTTAAGGACTTGTCAGCGGTCACATAGGCAGGAGGTGAAAGACGGATTCAAACCCAGGTTCAGCTGGGACTAAAGCCTGGTGCTTGCCCCAGGACCACATTGCCTCTTGGACTGACCGTCACCACTCATTCCCTGGGTAACTTGACTGTGCCAACCATGCCTGGTCAGAATCTCAATACCGTACGTGATAAGATGAATAATCCTACCTCTAAAATAGCCAGCCGGCTAGCAGTTTTCTCGCCCTGATTCATTGGAATGAAGAGGCATTGTTAAAGCATATATTAGGCCCCTGCCTGAGAAACCAGAGCCTGCTGCTAACAGGCAGCTGACAGTAGTGCCTGGCTTTCTGCAGACACAGGCTGCTTTAAAGCCAGCATCAAATGCACTCATTCAGGAGGACCCCTTCTTCCCACCCCTCCTTAGATCCCTGGTGAGTTTCTATTCCCCATTAATCTTTATACCCAGAATTGTATTCCCAGGATGGCCCTAACTCAGGAAGGAAACTGAAGGTTGGATTAGCATAAAAATATGTGCTTTTCATTAGATTGTCGGCAGGCAGCATGAGTTGTAACCTGCCCAACTTCAACACTTGGAATAGAAGCACAGCTCACAGTCTGAGAAATACAGTCAGTGCTAGATTCCCACTATGCCCCTGACTGTTCGGGATCTCTGGCTCCCTACTGGTGCATCAGACCCAAAATAAATGCCACAGTCTGGCATTCAAGGTCTTCTGTCCGCTGTCTCCAGGGCTCCCTAGTCAACCCTGGCTGCTCCGCCCAAAGCCCCCCGACTTGGCAGGCAGCTGCCCCCAGCTCCTCCCCATCTTGGTGCCTTGGCTTACGCCTGAAACACCCTCTCATCTCCATCCTCCCCTTCTAAGCCCATCATTCCTTTTAAGACTCACAAGTCTCCAGGAAGGTCTTCCTGACCAGCCCCTATGTCTGCATTTCTTTCCATTAGCCCTTACTCGGTAGACCTCCCATGGGTCATCAAGCCCTTCTTTGGCCAACATTTTCTGAGCCCTTTCTGTGTGCTAGGCACTGGGATAAGTGCTTTGCATATGATCCTCTTGCTCTGTTCCCGTTTACAGGAAACCTCCTCAGAGAAGTTTTTCACACTCGTGTCTCAATTCCTGTCCCTTCATGCTCTTTTGAACCATCTTCAAACAGACCCTTTTCCCCACCTCTCCACTGAAATTGTTCTTTTCAAGGTCACTGAACTCCAGGCTTTGGTCCCAGCTGAACCTGGGTTTGAATCCCAGTCTTTCACCTCCTGCCTATGTGACCTCTGACAAGTCCTTAAACCTCAAGGTCTTTTCTACACTGCTAAATCCAATGATCACTTTCCAATCCTCTTCCTCGTTGACGTTTCAACAGGATTTGATGCAAGCATCGGACTCTATCATACCTTCTCATGTTGAGTAAGTTTTACTAAAGAGAAGTTAGATAATACCCCACCAAAATTGTCTATTTCTTCCTATTTGACCTTAAGAAATAAAGGCTGAATATAAATACACACACTCCCCTACAATTACTATAATTGTTTCAGCTGCAACTGTAATCTCATATGAGGTGTGACTACTCAAATAATGGGTCTTGCTGCTAACAATGTATTTTTTCCCCCAAATGGTAACTTTCGATAATATTCTGAACAAAGCAAAGTACAATGTTCTTTTGATTTAAATGATTAAATATTAAGCGTATATTGCCATACTAAAAAGAATTTTTTTTTTTTTTTTTGCGGTACGCGGGCCTCTCACTGTTGTGGCCTCTCCCGTTGCGGAGCACAGGCTCCGGATGCAGCAGGCTCAGCGGCCATGGCTCACGGGCCCAGCCGCTCTACGGCATGTGGGATCTTCCCGGACCGGGGCACGAACCCGTGTCCCCTGCATCGTCAGGTGGACTCTCAACCACTGAACCACCAGGGAAGCCCTATAAAGAATATTTTGTAAAGTGGAAAGAGAGTCGAGGTTCAAATAATTCAAAGAATTATAATTTTTTTCATTTCAGTGAATGCTTGACAAAACATTCAAAGTTGTGTGGGACATGAGATCGTTCTCTTTGTGTGATACTTGTCTCGCACATTGCAGGATATCGAATAGCCCTGGCTCCTGCCTATGAAGTGCCAGTAGCACCCCCAGGCATTGCAAAAGCCAACAGTGCCCCTTAAGAATTCCACAGTGCTGCTTCAGGGGTGACACCATGTGGGGAGACAATTGTCCTGCACTCCTGAACAGCTCACGAGCAGAGATGCCGACTGGCTTTATTCCGGACTGTCTTTCCAAGGATCTTTGTGTAGCAAACAGCTTTGGAACATACAGATAGTGTCCGTCTCAGAACAAAGGATAGGCGTGCCTATTGCCTGTTACAAAAGCTTCAGGCTCCCTCAGCCTGGGGTTCCTTTCCTGTCATGCAACCCACTGTGTGTATGCAGGCACCTCTGGCCCTCTCCACATTGCCTTAGGCAACTGAGACTCAGGGAACAGGGCAGGGAAGGGCGGGTACTCTGGCTACTGCTGTTGCTGAGGTAATAATGTCTTTTGTCTGTGACCCCAGGAACTCATGTTTTCTGCCAGCATCCGTGAGGCTGGGGTAAGCTGACCTTAAATAGGGTCAAACTCAGATCCTTCACACTTCCTGACAATCACTCCACTGAAAATCAGTAGAACTCTACGCTAACTCCCATTTCTGTATACTAGTCCTGACCCCTTCCTGAACTGCAGACACTTATAACCAATTACCATCAACACTTGAACGTCCAACAGGCATCTCAAACTTAAAGTGCCCCCCAATACACTCCTTAACTTTCCCCCAAATCCTTTCCTTCCTGAAGCATTTGTCATCTCAATGGAATGCAAATTCATCTTTTCTTGCCTCAGGCTGAAAATCTTGGCGTTGGGGTTTGGGGAGGTGCTTTCCTTTCTCTTGTATCACACATCTAGTCAGTCTCTTAGTCCTCTTGACGCTACCTTTAAAAACCATACCAACTCTGACCACTTCTCACCGTCTTCACCTCTCTCACCCTGGTCCACACCACCATCACCTGCCATCTGGATAACTGCCATCGTCTTAACTGGTCCCTTCCCCAGACAGTGCATGACTCACTAGCTCATGTCACTTCTTTCAGGTCTCTGCTCAAATGTCACCATTATCGCACAGGTTTTCACGTATGACCCTATTTAAAATAGCATCCCCTTGCAGGCCTGGTGAATCCTATTCCCTTTCTCTGCTCTATTTTTCTCTCTAGACTTTACTAGCATCTCATATATACATACATTGCTTGCTTATCTTTTATGATCTATTTCCTCCCATTAAAATGTAATTGTCTGTTGAATGGGTGAATCGATTGATACAATCTTCAGAGCACACCCCTAGAATTCCAAAAGTAAAATTTGCAATAATTGCTAGAACTGAACTGCTCATAACCTGTGTGGAGGGAGAGGATTAAATGCCATGAAACAACTGACAAACAAAACCTGAAACCAGATCCTAGTTATATCGTTGGCTAACTCTGTACTACTGGGTAAGATAATAACACTGACCTACAGTTATTTCATTTGTCGAACAAGTACATTCCCTGCTGATCCCATGGGTTGCAGTGATTGTCAAACTTAGTAAGTTATCTCCCAAAGTTCTGCAATCTGTAAAGGACTGTAGGATTTGTTTTTTGCTGTTTATCTTTAAAACATACCACATTTTTCATTCCCATTGTCACAGTTACAGCCTGTATGATCTTGATCGGCAAGCATTCCTGTGCTTTGTTGTATACCTGGATTGTCTCAAGCAGTTCTGTCTGTTTTACATGCCTTTGCCCCACCCTTGCCATTTGCCCTGACCCAGATCCCCTGCTACAAAGACTCCAGGTCCTAAGATGGAATGTCTTTCCCATCCCTATACTGCTTTGGAATGGTACTGTCAGGCTTCTCAGGGTGTGAGTGTTATTAAAGGTGTTACTGCTCCTTAGCAGCTCCTAGGTTGCAGGTATTGGGCCTATTCACCTTTGTGACTCCCCGACTCCTAACACAGTGTGGTTATAGCACAGCCTCTACTGGGCTGAATGAGCTCAGCATGTCAGGGAAAAAGCTGGAAGCCGTTTATGATTTGTCACTGACATTCTCTGTAAAGAAAGCGCCACTTTCCAATCTCTTGTCAACCTCAGCTTCTTACATGGGCTGCGTGATGGACAACAGCCAGCAGCGGGACTCCAAGCCTCCCTTAGAAAGTCTTGCGTAAAGGCTCCAGCACCTCCCCTTGGAATGACAGCAGGATTTCCCATCAACGGTTGTGTTACTAACCATTGAAGCCTCTGCCGAAACTTAGAGAGAAAAGAGTGAGGTACAGTGAAGATCTTATTTCAAGCATTTGTTGAATTGAATACAAAAATTCAAAATGACAAGATATACCTCCAAACGAGGTGTACGACACTTGAGACGAGTCCAGAAGACCCACTCTGCTAGGAACGGAGCGGCTGGTGAACTCTTAAGCTCCTCTCTGGAAATGTCTTCAAACAGAAGACCGGGAAAGCAGTGAAGGAAATGTCTTTGAAAGAAGAGCTCTTTGGTGATGCGGATGTGAGAAGACACTTGGGAAAGATGCTCATGCCATCCTGCAGTTTGTAACAGGATGGGAACGGTTCAGTCCTGGACCCGAGGGCCCTTTGATGACAGGGAGGAACTACCTCAGCTGGGGACTGCCTGTGGCAATCCTAAACCTCCTCAGTTAACCCTCAGTATTGACCTGCTGATCCCTCCCTTTTCTGCCCCCAAATTCCATGTCCCAGTAGAAGTTCCTGGGAATCTGCTTCTCACCAGCGTAGGGACCGCCGTGAAGGGGAGAAACAGAAACAGGCGTGAGGGACACTAACTTCCATTATTCAGGCACGTACAACGATCTACACACTTGCCTATTTTAAGCCATTTAATCTTTACAATTATTGTGAGGCGTACACAGAAGTAGCCCCATGGGGAAACCGAGGCTCAGGTTGCTGAAGACATTGTCCCATGAAAACACAGCTAGAAGAAACAGGGGAGGTACAATTTGCTGTTCCCAGAACCTTCCCTGGACTGCCCTGCTGGCGCTCACCCTGTGTGCTCCACCTGAAAGACCACAGCTCATCTCTACTGGTCCAGATCCCACTCTTCTTAAAGGGGCAGCTCCCATCTAATTACCTGCATACAGCAGTCTTGGTTCCTTCCAAGGTGGAAGCAACAGCTTCTTCCATCAGATGGAACTTTGTACCTTTTATCCGACATGTCACAGTCCGTCCCCCACCCGCCCCCAACGAGGCCATTTGTGTACATCTTAGTTCCTCTACTAGAGGAAACAATCCTTGTGGGCTGTGACAGTGTCTTATTCACCTTGGTATTACCAAAGCATATAATCAAAGCATTAGAGCAAGTTTCTTGCTCATAGTAGGTATTCAACACATGTTTGTTGAATGGGGAACACAGAGGCATTGTAAAAGGTGAAATCTCAGGTATTCTGGTCCCAGAGCCCCTTGTTTTCAGCTAGATGAACAAGATCTGAGGGTTCGCTGTCATCAAAAGCAAACGCTGGCCCAATTCCAGAGGGCATCTACCCCTTCCTGGCTTCTGCTTCAAAGTTTCCCCTAAGTCCCAGTCGCAGCCCTCTTGATCTTTCCCTGTTTGCTCATTAAAGTTAATTTGGGACATGAAAAGATCCAGGACTGAATACTTCGTTCAGTCCAGGTCTCCTTAATACAGCAACTGCAGACAAAACGTACCAAGATGGCAGAGGTTATCAGTACGAGGCCAGTGCACCGAGCACCTGTTTACACCCTGGACCCTCTGTTTACGGATATAGATCTTCAGTCAGCTTTGGGATGCTAAGAATAGCAGGAGAAGTAGATTGTGTCTCTTCATAGAGATGTCAAGAGTCTTCAAGAAGTTCCACAGCTCTCCTTCTGGGAGGGATTAAGAAAGTGCCGATTTGTGTGAAAATGGTCTTATGTTGAGTCCTGGGTATGGAGGAAGATCATTGTTAAGAATATCAGTTGTTGGGATGTCCCTGGCAGTCCGGTGGTTAAGACTCCACGCTTCCCTTGCAAGGGGGCACAGCTTTGATCCCTGGTTGGGGAACTAAGGTCCCCCATGCCGCATGGCGCAGCCAAAGAGAAAAGAAGACAAGGAATATCAGTTATCATCTTCCGAGTTCTTACAGTGTGGCGAGGATTGTGCTGAGTGTTTTCACATGGATTACCTCTTCCAATCCTCCCAGCAATCCTCCGAGTGGTATTATAATTGGCCTTGTATTTCTTATGAGGAAAGCATGGCCTAGAGAAGTTAAGTTACTGGACTGAGATCTTACAGCTATCGGACGACAGGGAAGGTGACAAGGCTGAGATTCCAGCCATGGCAGAATAGGCCCAGGGTCTGGACTACTAACCACCACATCCTATTGTTTCTTAGGATGTCTCCAAGTGTAGTTTTTAGCAGGCAGAAAAGATACGAAGCAACAACTGCTCCCTTAGATGGTGCCGCTCTGAAGAGTGGGGTAAGGCCTTGGCTTTTGTGAAATTTCACATATAAAACTGATTTATTTGAGGAATGAAAGAACAGAGGTTGTCGCATAAACAGTTGGTGCCGTGAGAACCCAAGGACGACTTTGCCTTTGCGACATGCCTACATGGCATGTCAAGGTTTCAGGATTCAACGGGATGGTCTGTAAAGTTTACAAAGCTGGAGCCAGAGGGTGAGGAAAGTGGACGAACACAGAAGCACAGTAAAGTATCGCCAGTCTCAAGTGCCCATCGCCTTTGAAACTAACAGACATATATTTGTTTTCGAAGAAATTGTAATTCTAGTCAATGTAAGTTACTCAGTCCTATGGAAATATTTTTAAAAGCGGAACTGGGGTCAGGACTAAAATAAGAAACGATGCAAGCATAAAATAAAATTCTACAAATAAGTCCAAATATATCAATGATCACGGTAAATGTAAGTATCTTAAATTCTTCTGTCAAAGTACTAGCTTTTCAGAAGAGGTTAAAATACAAAGTCAAGCTATATGCTGATTATAAGACATGTGCTTAAACAACTGGGCACAGAAAGGCTGAAAACATAGGCATTAAAGAAGACTAGAAAAATAATAAAAGAAAATAGATGTTATAATACTAACATCAGACAAAAGAACACTAAAGATGAGAATCACTAACATTAAAAGGGACAAATATATTTTGTCCTTTCTGTTACCTTCAAGTCACAAAGAAGATAGAACAATTATCAATTGTAATGCGTTAACACTGCGGCCTCTATATGCATAAAATAAAACCGATAGAAATAAAAAGAGAAATGTTTTCCAGATAACTTTTGGGTTAAATAAAAAATAAATAAAGTAATAATGACAATATACATGGAAAAATTATTCAGAAGTGAATGACAGTGAAAGCGCTCTATGTACCAAAACCCATGGGATGCAGCGAGACTGGACTCAGCTCAAAAAGAAGTCACCTTGCCATTTCCTGAGCCTTCAGGCTCTTTACACCAGCACTGCACCATTTGCTACAGTGGCCACTGTCCACATGTGGCTAGTTAAATTTCAGTCTATTACAATGAAAAAGTCGCTTCCCTATTTGCACTGACCGCATTTCAAGTTCTCAGTAGCCACAAGTGGCTAGAAGTTATCATAGTGGGCAGCACAGATTTTAGGAACTTCTCATCCTTGAAGAATGTTCTGCTTGGCAGTGCTTCTCCAGAGTTTGCCAGGGAAGTTCCAGTATGTCAACTTTGCTGACTGTAGGCCACCATTGAGCCCAGGTTTCAATTGGCCAAACTAGCCAACTATCGATATTTATACCATTCCCAGATGCTCAAGTCACGTATTAAACCTAGAATATCAGGAGAGTCAACTCATATTGATAAATGAGGCTCAATCAACTCTTCAGTTTCATTCTACATAGTCAAACACCTTTAGAATTCATTCACGTCCACGTTCCCCATACTCTTGCCAATGCCGGTTGGTGAGGTCTTGTTACACTTTTGGTGGGTCGATTCCCTCTCTCACCTCAGGGCAGGTCTTGTACCCCTTGTCTGGGCTGTGTTGGAATCTACTCTTGTTAGGGACATGCAGGTATTAAGAGTGGTGGGAGTAGGGCCTACAAAGACTGGCATCCCCTGGTGATGGGACCATCCCGGATGCAGTCACTGAAAGGTGTTTATGGAGAGGAAGACATTTTCTCTCAAGTGGGAAGATGGGTTTCCTCCATCAGAAAGAGAGGTCCTATGGAATTGGGGGGTTCAAACCTCAGCCTCCCCTGTTTCCCCATTCCAGATCTCAAGGTCCCATGCCTTCCTCCACAGGGCCTTGTCTTAGCGCTAGAGACTGGGGGAGCAGGCCTTTAATTGGCCCTGCCACTCTACAACACACCCAGTACAGCACTGGGTTCTTAGCCATGTCGGCCCTGCAACGATAAGAACTGACGGATTCCTTTCAAGTTGGTATAAAGGCTTTTGAAAGTACTTGACACTAGAACCTTCCCTGAGTTTCTGGCAGTTTTCTAAGACATATCCAGGGATGATTCTGGCCAACCTTGAACCTCCCCCAGGAACACCTCCTGTCATGCAGCTATTCTAATCTGCACTCGACCCCTCATTCAGCGCGACATTCTCTCATTAGTGTGTAATTTGTGTATTTCCTGTGCGTGTCTGAGTCTACTACACCTTTAACTATATCGTAAGCTTTGTGAGGGCAAGATTATCTCAAACATTTAGTAAATTCATATGTACTGAATTCCTGAAGGCATTCTGGCTCATCCTGGCATTTCATGCCAGACAAGTGGCAGTGGCTGTGCCTGGGGCCCCTCAAGCACGTGGGGTGGTGGTCAGGGAGACAGGTCTGAGGGGGAGTCTCGCCATGGAGCAGACAGGCCATGAAGGACGTCCGTGGGCTCCTGTGGTCAAGCTGAGTTTTCCTCAGGAAACTCTTTCGAGGCACTCGGTGTCCACAGGCTCTGGAGCTGTCTGCCAGCTCTGCTAATCATTCACCATCTTTGGCTTCCTTCTGACGACTGGTGGGCCGTGTCTGGTTTGGGATGGGTGATTCCTATCTTCAAAGTCTTGGTCAGGAGGTTCCTATTTTAATGAACACCATGCAGCCTTGGTGCCTGGCCAAGGTGGGGCCTGAGCAACCCGGACGGCACCTGAAGTGGGGCCCCTTGTCCTCATGCATGCCACTTGCAACCTCACACTGCTGTGGGCTCAGCGCTGCTGTTCTCTCTCCTCCTCCGGCCACTGGCAATCGGCTGCCGGAAATGGCCAAGAGGTGGAGAGAAATGCGGTGGTCAGGAGATGGCTGGCGTCTGCTTGTCCCTGAGTGTGCACTCTGTCCCTGAGATCTACAGCTCTGAGGTGCTGGAGATATCATTAGGAGCAACCGAAAACAGCCTTTTTGGACACCTGCAGTCCAATCTAGGCAGAACTGGGCTACCCAGAAACGTGCACTGGCTCCTTGCTGATGGTGAATACTCAGCGGAGCAACGGCCTTTGCTGCACAGAGGGCCACTTCCGCTCACAGCAGCTCCACAGCTCCCCAGAGCGCGGGCAAGAATGAAAGAGAATACTGGAGATTTCTCCTCCCTGGTTCACTCATCACAGTGTCACGTGCATGGCTTCCCTTTGTACCTCCTCTCCTGAGCATTTAGCTTTTTGAAGTTTTCTGTGTGTTTTGATCACTAGTTAAAAAGGAAATACTGTGGGGTTACACAATCACTCCCTTCTAGGCAACAACCCCATGCTTCCCTCCCTCCTTCTCTCTCTCCCTCC
>NW_021703774.1:46262251-46262321 GCF_005190385.1 Monodon monoceros | reverse complement strand
CTAGGCAACAACCCCATGCTTCCCTCCCTCCTTCTCTCTCTCCCTCCTTCTCTCTCTCCCTGCTTCTCTC
>NW_021703774.1:46256193-46262241 GCF_005190385.1 Monodon monoceros | reverse complement strand
TCCTTCTCTCTCTCCCTGCTTCTCTCTCTCCCTCCTTCTCTCTCCCTGCTTCTCTCTCTCCCTCCTTCTCTCTCTCCCTCCTTCTCTTTCTCCCTGCTTCTCTCTCTCCCTCCTTCTCTCTCTCCCATCATGCAAATGATGCTATATCATTTGCAAATATTTTCTCCCATTCTGTAAGTTGTCTTCTCATTTTTTCTTTTTTTATGGTTTCCTTTGCTGTGCAAAAGCTTGTAAGTTTGATAAGGTCCCATTTGTTTATTTTTGTTTTTATTTCTATTGCCTTGGGGGACTGACCTAAGAAAACATTGGTATGATTTATGTCAGAGAATGTTTTGCCTATGCTCTCTTCCGGGAGTTTTATGGTGTCATGTCTTACTTAACGTGTGTTTAGTTCTCACACTGCATGTTTCTGTTTCTGGAGTCTCTGTTACATCATACTATGTTAATTTATGGGCATATGATACTTGCTTGCTCCTACACCACAGTTTTAATTATTGAATATGTATAATGTATTATGAAAATTGGTAAAGCAATTTATTCCTCATTTTTTCTTCTGGGAAAAAAAGAAGAAAAAGACTTGGGTTCTTCTCTAAATGTCTTTCCCAGATATATTTTAGAATGGGTTTGCTGAATTCCATTAAAATTATGTGGACAATTTTTTTTTTTTGGATTGGGAGTGCATTTAATTTAAATATGTTTCTATAAATGCAGGTATGTTACCCAAAAGATATGTTTTATGAGGTATTATGTTGGTAGAAATTCATTAATTATCAGAGATTTGCCTAGCAGTTTAGAAATGGAGCACAAATAACTTGCTAAGAGCAAGGAGGAAGTGTTTTCTGAGTTATTTCATCATTTTCCATGAGTGTATTAAAAAATGGCGATAAAAAAGTGACATCCCAGAAGAAAAGTAATGGGAAAGAGCCAAGTAACTAAGTGTAACAGGAGAAACAAGAAGGATTTGAAACACTCTGACCTGTACCCAGAAAGGTAAGCTCCAGCCGGGAACGTGGAGGCTTGTTAGCCTCTCCACACCCTGGGGAACCTGGGGATAGAGACAGAAAGTATGATGTATACATACTGTTTAGGAGGATGGGGGGTATTTTCACTGTTCTGCTCATGCACACTGGGTCTCCTTGCTGCCCACTTTTTACCCATTTTGTTGTCTGATTAATCACCCCGTTCTCTGCAGAGAAGTCAGTGGAAGCCAGATGACAGAAGCAGGGGCTTGGCCTTCAAGCCTACCAGCTTAAATCCCTGTCCTGTCCCTGACCAGCCATGAGTCTTTGGGCAAATTAACCTGTTGGAGTCTCAGTTATGGAGATTTCTGGAAAACCAAGAGGGCGCACCTTATGTAGATATTAAGCAACGATATACAGAGAAACTCTTTCAAAGTCAGTGGCGTGTTTTTACACACAGACCAGAAAGAGAGTGGACCCGCTGCTTAGATAATTCAGACTTTAGACCATTGATGCCTCCCTGAGAGTTCACAGGGCAATCAGACATTACATTGAGGAGCGACAAGAAAGGGAGGCACTAGAAGCAAAGGAGACTTTATTAAGCATCAACTGTGTAGAGGACAACATTATATTCTTCTGGAACTTGCAGAGCAAATTAGGTAGCTAGGATATGATAAAGTCTCTGCTCCCTTTTTTTTTGTTCTGGCCATGTCCTGTGGCATGCAGGAGTTCCCTGATCAGGGATCGAACCCATGGCCCCTGCAGTGGAAGTGCGGAGTCTTAACCACTGGACCGCCAGGGAAGTTCCACAAAGTCCCTGCTCTTAAGCAGCCTCCCTTTTAGTTGGTGAGGCAAAACCTCCCCCCAAAAAACAATATGAGAAACAGGACAAGGCAGAATCCATCTGTCTAACAAAGGAGAGAAGAGCAAAACTCAGGAGGTCTCCACCCGCCTTCTCCCTGAGGGCTCCTCAAGTTTGGGGCTGTATATACAGAGCTAACTCCTACCTACTTTTGTCATCTCCCTCTGGCCACTGCTCCCAGGCAGAATGGAAAGTTGTGGACACGAGCTTACACGTCTGGTGAACTGGTTCTCACTGTTCCCTTCCATTCTAGCACACTGGGAACTAATTGCCTTCTGCCAAAGGAGGAAGGTAAATACTTCCCAGTGTGCACCTGCGAGAATGTGTGCACTCCTGACGTCTGTTTGGGCCTTTGAGATGCTTCTGGTTACACTTGTCCCTCTCTCCCATGGCCTGCTTTCTTCTGCTCCTGTCCAGTGCTTAGAGGAGAGGCGGACAGGTGCACAAACACGGAGACTATCCAGAAAAGGCCTGGGTTCCTCACAAACATTTGCACATCGTTTAAGATCCCTTACTCATATGTTTGGTCATATATTGAAAGCATGAAACCGTATAAACATTGGGGAGTGTGCTCACATTATACATACTGAGCATCTATCCAGCCTCTTCATTTTTCTGTAACAGACAGATTTGGGGGAGCACCTAGAAAGCCCCTCACCTGCCCCTAAATCTCTCTCCACTGGACAGTAGATGAACCTGAAAAACTAGCTTTTGAGATTAATTTTGGGATGTCAGGGTATCATTTATTAATATCAAGATATGTTGTTGAATATTACATATTCAACATATCTGCATATGTACTGGGTATGAATTAGCTCATCAACTTTATTCTCTAATCTTCATCTGCTGTGTGTCTAACACACAATAGGGCCTCCCCGCTCCCTAATTGTGACGCCCGAGCGGCGCGGGCCTCAGAGGCTGAGGAGAGGGGGAGGAGGTCGCGGCGGCGGGAAGATGCTGCACTTTGGCGTAAATTTCAATCGATTAGGGATCATCTCTCAGACTCAAGTTAGAAGTGAGAGTTCAGATAAGTGAGGCCGCCATTGCTGCTTTGAACACCTCAGAAGGGGAGAATGGATTTATCAGGAGTGGAGAAGAAGAGCTTGCTAAGAGTCAAAGAAAATAATACAAAGTCCAGCACTGGGGTCCTTCTACCAAACGCAAAGACCGCTCTGATGAGAAGTCCAAGGATCGCTCTAAAGATAAGGGGGCCGCCAAGGAGTCCAGCGAGAAGGATCGTGGCAGGGATGAAACCTCAAGGAGGCGCAGCACTTCCAGTGGTAGCAGCAATACCAGGTCTCGGTCCAGCTCGACCTGCAGCTCGGGCTCCAGCTCATCTTCAGCATCGAGCCGCTCAGGAAGTTCCAGCACATCCCGCAGCTCCAGCTCCGGCAGCTCCCCTGGCTCTCCGAGTCCTTCTCGGCGCAGGCAGGACAACGCGCGGCGTTCCCGCTCCAAATCCAAACCACCCAGAAGAGATGAAAAGGAAAGGAAAAGGCGGAGCCCTTCCCCTAAACCCACCACAGTGCACATTGGAAGGCTCACCAGGAATGTGACCAAGGATCATATCCTGGAGATATTCTCCACCTATGGGAAAATTTAAATGATTGACATGCCTGTAGAAAGGATGCACCCCCGTGGAGTCTGAGAATCCAGGTGAGGCCGAGAAGGCACTGAAGCACGTGGACGGAGGACACATCGATGGCCAGGAGACCACTGCCACCGCTGTGGTGGCTCCCTGGCCTCGGCCACACACCCCTGCCCCGCCCCCCAGCGATTCAGCCGTCCCTGGAGAATGCCGCCACCGCCTCCCATGTGGCGCAGGTCCCCTCCACGGATGAGGAGGAGGTCGCGTTCCCCTCGGCGCAGGTCCCCGGTGAGCCGGCGCCACAGGAGCCGCTCCAGCTTCAACTCCTCCGTATAAGCAGGGCCACGGAAGCTCTGCCCTGTGACTTGTATCCCATCCAACTCACTTTTGTCACTTTTCTAGCCGAAGGAGGATCGGTAGGAAAGAAATCCCTCACTCAGGGGCAGGCTTCAGAGGTGAAGGCAGTAGTTGCTATGTTTCCCCTGGCGGCAGAGTTCCGGCTGCAGGGGCATTGTTGGTTTGGGGCTCACGCTTATAAAGATGCCCTCCAGTTTTCTGGCTAGAAAGCTTCCACATTTCTAGTCCCTGAGAGGCAGTTTAGTGGCAAAGCCAGCAGGGATGAGCAGGGGCCTCCAGGAGGTGGTACAGCCCCAGTCTGGGAGCATGTTTTCCCCTTCCACAGATGACCTGGGGCTGATCTGGTGGCCTGCTCGTGCCCTAACCTGCTGGCCTGCAGGGTCCCACAGGAAAGGGTGTGCTTTTACGCAACTGCCGTTCCTGTTAGCCTGGCCCTGTGCCCCTGTTTGAGTCCTCTTCTGACCTCTAGGGCCAAATACCCGAAATGGTTCTTTTCACGTGTACTCATGTGCGTGCATACACACACACACACACACACACACACACACACACATCTCCCTTTCCCTCTGAAACTGGTAAGTTGAGAGCCAGCTCTATCGGGTCATCACAGAACTTCCCCCCTCTCTCCCCCCCCGCGCCCCCCTCCCGTTGTGTTGGTATTCATGGTGGTCGTGTAGGTTACCTTGGCAATGTGTTCATTGCTTTTTTGGCTTTTATTGTACAGTCAGTACTATACACTTTCTCTGTTTTCAGTTTTGTAACTTTGTAGCATTTTAGATAATATTGTGTTTGTACTTTGTTGTGTAGAGAAAAGAATTGTGTTGAATAAACCTAGGATTAGAGTGCAAAAAATAAATAAAACATACACAGGTAGAAAGAGTTCTAGGCACTAGGTGACTTTCAGTTGCATTTGCAGGACTGTATTCAAGGCAAGAGTCTACATGTAAAGGGGATGGTGAAGAACAAGGTACAGGGAATGTGAGACATGTCCTGGGAACACCAGTGGTTCTGGATTTATTGTAAGAGGTACATGGAACCAAAGTTTCTCTGGGAGGGAGGGACAGGAGTGCTTAGAGGAGAGGAAGGCCTTTATTCAACATGAATGATGCTGACCTCACAGTCTTCTGCATAATCATCTGTCCTTACCGTGTAAGCAATGCTGTGGGGCAGAGAGGCAGCACTCATGTACTGACAGCGCCCCTAGTGGAGAGGAGGAGAGTTTGCACCCAGGTCACAGCACTGCCTGTGAACCCTCAGTCTCAGCCCTCAGCTTCTCCGTTTCCTATAACTCTTTAATATCAGAAAGTCCAATCTGTCCATGCCCTTGAGGATGAAGGTCATTTTCTTGACTGTGGGAGAGTGGGGATTTCAGTGTGAAAATGCTGTGGGAGAGAGAGCTTAAGATTGCTTTACGGAAGGGCTTACCTTCCTTATTCCATGTTAACTTCAACTTTCTTTTCTTTTTCTTGTGCAAGTGTGGCATAGATTGGCCAGCAATTCACCATATTCATTTCCTTTTCCTCTGTATGCTGATAAACTGCATTTCCCACCTACCTTGCAGGTGGATGCAACTGGGTTCTGGCCAATGGAGTGTGAATGGAAGCGACATATATTACTTTCCGGTCACATCCATGAAATCCTGTCTCGCACACTCTTCCGTGCTATTTTCCTTTCCTCTGGATTTATACGGAATATCGCAGCTTACTTGAAAGCCATGTGTTGCTCAGGATGCAGGAGCTACAAGATGAAAAGGAAAGATTTCCTGGATGGCACCTTTTAGGAGGCCTGTGCATGGTTCAGGAACACTCCTTTTAGACTACATGTGGTCAAGAAACAAACCGTTTTTGATTAAGCCATGGAAATTTTTCACATAGTTTGTTATAGCAGCTAGTTTACCTGAGCTAATGCAAAACTAATATGCAGCCTTTAGAGGAAAATTTGGAAAAATCTGTAAGCAAAAAATGAGAGAAAAAATAAGCACCTGCAATTCTAAACCTGATGATAACCACTGTTAATATTTTGCTGTAGAATCCTAGCTTTTAAGAAATCAGAGTGGTGAAATGGGGTAAAAGAATGACTGGAAGTAGAGAGACCAGGAATCTGGTCGCCATTTCCCCCTAAATAGCAGAGCTTTGGTTTCTCTATGAAAAAACACAAAGAGCTTTGTCACCTGTCTTGTCTAAGGATGGGCGTTGTGGGGTAGGGGGTTGGAGAGCAGAGAAGGGAAAAGAAGAGGGAGGGAGAGAGAGAAGGAGGGAGGGAAGCATGGGGTTGTTGCCTAG
>NW_021703774.1:46251866-46256093 GCF_005190385.1 Monodon monoceros | reverse complement strand
CTCCCAGGTCGGGGCAGGATGGAGCCAAAAGATAAGTGAATCTTGCAATTTAATCTTTCTTGGTTGTTTTGCACAAAGCAAGTTGATTCAGTGCAATAAAGTTAAGAATTAATGTCCCTTGATATAGGAACACAATGGAACCTCTCTTCGCCTGTGGCTGCAGATGGACTGTGACATTTTCATGAAGAGAAACTCTAGACCCCTTTGGCGCTTTCTTTTGCAGGTCTTTGGTCAGACACCATTTTACACTCTTGAAAATTCATAGTGGAGCTTGTGGCCAGAAATACCCCATGACTTGGTGAGTATGATTCTTGAATGGTGTATGGTTCGGGATGTGGGAAGAGGCAGCTGAATTTGATGTGTGGATTCGGAGAGAGAGAGGGATAGGAGCTCCTGAGGGTGACTGTGGAAGAAATTATAAAGCAGGTAAGTAGGACAAACAGCATCAAGCCAGGTAGACATTTCTGCTTTTTGCATTTTTACCACTTGGGCAAGCAACTGCTGGTGAGTTCTTTCCTCTATATTTTAGTCCATGGTTAGCAAAAGGGATTAACCTCTCGTGTCCACTGTGGTCGTTTGGTAGTAGATGCTTGGAGGACTGTGTTGAGAAGAACTCAGAGGCCACACCTAAGCCAGAAAGAGTCTGAGAATTGATTGGCAATGCTTGCCATGGGTGTGAGATAGGCAGTGCAGCCAATGGGCCACATAGCAATTATTTGCATTGTAAGGTGTAGCTCAAGTCAAGATGACACTCGAAAGTTCCTAATGACTGCTTGACCATGAGACATATCTTTCTCCCAATCATTTTTTCTCTTTATATGTTTTTTCCTTGTCCTTGTTCACTGTCTTTCTCTTCTCCTTTTCCCCCCTTCCTGCTCTCCTTTTCACTCTGTAGACCTTGGACTCATCAATGGCTTCCTCATGCCCTACCTGTGACATATGGCATCAGAAAGATCACTCAGCCATTCTCACAACAAGGTTTTATTTTTCTCTGGGATCTGGAGAGCTGAGAAAGACACTCCACTTGGATTCTTATATTTGGTTTCCTTAGGAGAACCCCAAGACTTACAATTTTCTTTTCTTTTCTTTTCTCTGGTAGTTACATCCTTCAGGGATCCATCCCATATTCTAAATGATGTTATGTGTGAGTGTTTGTGTGTTTTTGTTGTGTTGTGTAGGTGATACGGGTTGGGAGCTTGTGAGAAATTGTAAGTGTGCTTACAAAGAAGCAAGTTGAGTAGAGTTATGACTTGACACAACAGACCAACATCTCTCCTGCTTCTCTTCTCTCAAACAAAACTTAGATTTTTTTTTTTTTACTTTGACCTTTTCTTAAACAACCTCACCCAGGAATGAGAAAGATTTTTCTGATGAAAAAACAAGCCTTTCCTTTCCTACCAATCTGTCCTTTGAGAACCTCAACCCCAGTCTCCACCTCCCTTAGATACTATTTTTAGTCAACACACCTCTCCTCTGGGCCAAATACTACAAGCATGAGGTTATTTATTGCCCTTGCTAAGCTGCACTTCTTAGCAATTCAGTTCCATTTCTCTTTTCTGTTCCTTATTTGTTTGGACTCTAGATTGAAAAGTACAAAGGATTATTGACCTGGTTGGAAAAATACCGATTACCTTTCTCCTGTAAAACCAACTTGTGTTTCCATTACATTCTCTGTCAGGAGTTCATCAGTTTCATTGGGTCCCCAGAAGGAGGTAAGCCGGAGGGTGTGTGTGGGGAGAAACCTGGGCAGCTAGGTTGCACAGCATCCCGTGCCTGTCAGTCCTACAGTAAGGTACAGATACGGGCTGCCTTCATAGCCTTAGATGTACGGTTGGCTCAGGCTGTGTTGCGGCAAAATCTTAGGCTGAAAAATCGGAACCAAGAGCAACAAGCAGGAGTCTGATGGGCTGGGCTGTTTGTCTCACTGCAGCCAGACATGAGAGAGTTAATGACGGCCAAATTGCCTACAGTATGTTCAGAATCAAAGGTAGCACCACCTTCACTGTTATCACCTGGCCTAAGCCACCATCATTTCTCGCCTGGCTATTGAAATCATCTCTGAATCAGTCTCCTCATTGCTGCTCTTGTTCTCTGCTCCCAGCAGCCAGGGTGAGCTTTTTAAAACTTCCGTTAGTTCATGTCACTCCTCTGCTCGCTGACCCTCCCCACCACCACCACCAATGGCTCCCATCTCAGTGTGAAATCCAGCGCCCCTAAAATGCCTTTCCAGGTCCTAGAGACCTGGCACCATTGCCTTTCTGACCTCATCTCCTGCTTCTCTCTTGCTCCCTCACTGCAGCCAGATTGGCCTCCCTGCAGTTCCTCAGACATAGTGGACACATTCCCAGTTCAAGGCTTTGCACTGGCTGTTCACGCTGCCTAGAAGGCTCCTCCTCCATGTATTCACATGGACCTCCCTTCACCTCAAGTCTCTGGGCAGTTCTCACCTCCTCATTGAAGGCTACCCTGATGGCCCAATGCCCACTCATCCACCCCTGCCCTAGCTCTCCCTACATCCTCCTTTCCTTTTTTCCTGTAATGCTTATAACTTTCATTCTCACTAGAGGATGTATTTATTATGCTTATTGTATACTGTCTCTCTCCTCTGCTAGAGTATAAGCTCCTTGAGGGCGGGGATTTTTGTTCTGTTTGTGGATGTATCCCAAACCCTTAGAATGGTACTCGGCACTTAGTAGGCACATAATAAATATTTGTTGAAAGAATGAATGAATAAGATTTCCATCTAGGGTTGATTTGACAACTTGATTCTCAGCTCAACTAGCCAAAGGAGAAAGGAAACCAGGGAACGTTAAGATTCCGGAGATCCCACTGAGTAAAATGTTGTAACAAATCGCCCATTTTAGTCACCTCCCTCCTTCAATACATTGATATGTATTGGGAACATCGCTGTCAGCTAGGGACCATAGAAGGCAAGGGGCCTTCGATGGAGGGTAACTTTGATCTGTGGATTGTACACATACTTCTATGTCCATCCCATGTCACTTGATGAATGTCACTAGAGGGTCTGGTGCCTAGCTTCAAAAGCACCACATAATCAGGGCCCAACTCATCTCACTGGTCACCATCTTTCCTCACTCACACTGAGCTAGTGGGGGTCTGGCCATGCGCAAGGCTGAAAGAGGGACCGGGGGAAGAGCTCTTTTCACTTTCTCACCATGGACTATTTTTTCAAGATCACTTTGTGGAGAAAAGATGGGGCATGAGGATGAAAGCACAAGAGTCAGTTACAAGGCTCATGCTTCAGTCCAAATGAGAAATGACGGTAGCTTGAGCACAGCAGACACAAAAAGGTTGTGAACAGATTTAGAATTTATTTTGGCGAGAGAACCAACTGGACTTATTAATAGATTGGATGTAGGGCGTATGGGAAAAAAGAAGCAAACAAGACTGATAATTTGTAGGCAATTATGTGGATAAATTTCAGAACATGGATATCATCTGTCTATTTATGACGATACTTGTCACGGCACTTGAAAAGATCATCCACGGAGAAAAGAGGAAAAATGAATTGCTTGAGGATTAATTCGGGGGCACTCAAGGTTTAGGGGTTGAGCAGAGAAGCAGCTGGCAAAGGACACTGTGGAGGAGCAACCATTGGGGAGGAGAAGCAGGTAAGTGTGGTGCTGCAGGTGCTAAAGAAGACAGGTGCAAGAGCCAAAGAGTAGTCAGCTGAATCAACTGTGGTGTGAGGTTGACGAAGACAGAGAAGGACCATTGGATCTGGTTGCTATGAAGGCCATGGGTAACCTTGACCTCCTAGGCTTTAATAGGAAGGAATGGATGAAAGCCCCGATACACATTCTCACAAAGACCATCCAGCCTACCTGAACTCCCCATCTTTGGCTCTCCAGAAAAACCACACCCTTTGGACTTGCAGACCTGGGTTTGCACCCTGGCTCTTCCACTTACTACCCATACGAACTTGGGCAACTTAGCAATCCTTTCTGAGCGTTAGTTGCCTCTTCTGTAAAATGGGAATAATTACATCTTATGGCATTGTCATGTTTGTTATGGGATGTCAGATATAAAAGCATTAGGCTCTGGAAAGCAGTAGGCGCTCAAGAGGTGGTAACTATTATTCTTACCATAATTTTCCTCTCCTGTGTTGCTTGTTCAGTGCATTCTAGGCAGGCAAGCTCCCCTCGTCTCTGTGTAACTGGCACTTCTGCTTTACAAGCCCAAGCACAGAATCACTTTGCCTAACAC
>NW_021703774.1:46238562-46251766 GCF_005190385.1 Monodon monoceros | reverse complement strand
AGTACCTAACATGAACTACAAGCTCAATTAAATGTTTGTGATAATGGCAACTGAATAAGAAATATTTGCAACATGTCCACAGAAACCCTTAGAGGATTAAAGTAGAGAGTACAATGATCAGACCCTTCCTTTTCTACAAGGACCCCCAAGGTGTGTATTGTTCCCGAATTAATGGAGGGCTGAAATTAGGCTCCTTTTCCCATTTTTAAAGAGCAGGATGCCTTTCTTAAAACCTCCCCGGGAATTAATCACTGAGCATTTTCTATTGTAGATATCACTACTCTCTAAAGTAGAAATGTCACTCAGAGAAAATCAGACATTCAGGTAATTCAAAGTTTTATTGAATATGCTTTACAAATGGGCATTTGATTGTCATCTCGAAGTACTCACTACAAATCAGAAAAACAAATCTTACTTTTAAAACTTAAAGCAACCTTGCTGCTCCTAAAACCTTAAAGAAAAGTTTTCAGTTTGTTTCTTCCAGTACTTGCTAATTTCATTCAGTGACACCCCTTTTAGACCACCTCCTTTTTAAATTCTATTTATTTATTTATTTTTGGCCATGCCCTGCGGCGTATGGTATCTTAGTCCCCAACCAGGGATCGAACCCGCACCCCCTGCGCTGGAAGTGCAGAGCCTTAACCACGGGACCACCAGGGAAGTCAAGACCATCTCCTTTTCAGAAAGAACCTAAGACACTGTTTTTTCTCACAGCTCCTCTCATTACAAAGCTTCATCTTCACCACCACAGTGAGGATAAATGGAAAGAACATCAGACTTCATGCCAGAAAATCTTTTCAAATTCAGACAGTGACACTTCCTATGCATTAGAGTAAATCAACACGTCTCTAACCTTAGTTTCCTCGTCTGCAAAATGAGGATCACAACACTTATCTTACGGGATTATTTTGAAAACTAAAAGAAGTAAAATATGCAGGTGTAATTCATAACCTATAAAACACCATCAAAACATGTCCTAGCATTATTACTCATGTATGAAGATGGATCATTCATTTTTCAATGAATATTTATTGGTCATTACCATGTGGCAGACATTTTGCTAGGCTGTACGATACACATCAAAAAATATATATATCATTGGCCCTAAGGAGCCAATTATATATATATATATCATTCCAGGGGAAGAATCATGCTCTGGGTGGAGAGAAACATGCTCTGGTGTGGCCATGGGTGCTAGGGAGCCAGAGAGGACACTCAGAGAGGGGTGTGGAAAGTGAGGGCATTCAGAGGACTTCCTGAGGGGGTGAAACTGGAACTGTCTCACCGCAGATCAAAAAGCAAGACATCAAACTCGAGTCAGTCCTCTGTGAGGTGAGCCACACAATCCACAGTCCTGGGCTCCCAGCCAGTTCAAAGGTAGCACAGCCCACTAAGGCAGAATTTCTCAACCTCAGTGTCACTGATAATTCTGTTCTTCCGGATAATTCTGTGTTTCGGGGGTGCTATCCTGTGCATATCATAGAACGTTCAGCAGCATCCTTGACCTCTATCTACTAGATGCCAGTACAACCCCCTACCCTCAGCTTTGACAGACATTTTAACTGCCCAATGGCCCCTGAAGGGCAAGATTGCCTACAGTTGAGAAATACAGCCTTGACATAATAGAAAACCAACACAGGTGATTCTAGAAGGAATGCATTTCATCCAGTTGGTGCTTAGACTTATACTAGTTAGTGCTCAACAAATACTGAATGAATGAATGAGCCACCCAGAGCCCATTTGACCTTTTGGGTCTCATGTAGAAGAGCTCTGAGCTAGTAATTAAGTTCTAAGGTGCCGAGTGAGAGGTAACAATAACACCACGTCCATTTATACTGCGCTCTGTGCAAGTTGTATAATCTGGGGCAAGTAGTTCAATTTCCCTGAGTCTCTCAGGCTCTTCAGTTCCTAAAAAGGGATATTAATCTTATCTTGCAAGGTTGTTGGGAGAATTACATGAGATAATTGATGTAAAACATAAAGCATTAGAGGTTTAGGAACTCACTCCTTTGGTGCAGTTGACAAAAGGAATCTTAGCAGGATGCTCTCCCAGCTCCTGCCACTAAGCTTTACCCTTAAAAAGGACTAGAGTAGTTTGAGCATATGCTTTTTTTTGTTATAAACGTGGAGAATGCTGAGCACGGCACCAGGAACTGACACATCAGCTATCCAATTCATTGCTCACAAGCAACCAGGTTAGTCAAAAGGCTCAGGGAATTCCCTGGTGGTCCAGTGGTTGGGACTCCGTGCTTCCACTACAGGGGGCATGGCTTCAGTCCCTGGTAGGGGAACTAAGATCCCACATGCCACGTGGTGTGGGCAAAAAAAAAAAAAAAGTCAAGAGGCCCAGAGAGTTGTGACTCGCCCAGGATTACACAGTAAAAAAGTACTTCCCTGAATTCAAGAGGCACTAGGGCTGGCCAGCCTGCTCACCACCACCACCTCCATCACACCTAGGCTTATTTAGATGTGAGTTTTTGGAAAATGCTTTGTGTATTCTGTGTTCTGTAGTTTCCTATAGACATACATGACCAGATCGGGAAATTTCTCCTGAAAATACTGGGAAGGTTCTCCAATTTTTGACTTCATCCTGAAATGAAACATAAATATTTTGATATGCTTGCCCCAAACTCTGCATCCCCCCTTTATAGCACATGGCCCTGGAAATCTTTTTTGCTCCCCTGGTTTCTATAGCAGAATAAATGAGGACTTTGGAATCTGACAGAGCAAGATTCATCTCCTGACTCTCCAACTAATGGACTAAACTTTGGCAACTTAAGTTTTATGAACCTCAGTTTTATTATCCATAAAATGAACATAATACTATCCCACAATCCCTTATCTACAATGCTGAAATCCAAAAAAGCCCTCAAAACTGCAAGTTTTTTGTGAGTTTAGAGCTAAGAATTTTGGTAGCAAAAGCTAATTGGATTAACGCGGGGCTACTCTTCTAATGCTACATTCGCTTTACCCAGCCACGCAGTCCCCTGTGTTTCTTCACACAAGAATTGCTAGCCTACTGTTAAAGGGGGCTCAGCAAAAATTGAAAAGGAAGAGGAGAACCTGCAGGGCATGTCCACTGTTGACTGTAAGACCCTTGTGATGGCCCTTTCCCACACAGAAGGAGGAATGACTTTCATCAAAATAACTTTTCTTCTTTCTATCAAATTAGCAGATATAAATTTAGAACTGGAATTTTTCAATTATTCTCATCTCATACATGACTCCTCATACATGACTTACTCTCGATTCTTTGGTTCATTGATGTGCTCTCCCAAATTCCGGATGAACTTCAGCAGGTCACCCACGGTGTCCCGATAAATGTTGCCTTTTTTATAATAGTCATTCATGTTTTCCATCACAAATTTGTCAATCTAAAAAAACATTACACAGAAATGTGGTAGCAACACAAAATATATCCTGAATGTTAATACAAAAAGGCAGAATACAAATTTGAATATATGTCAAATTCTCCACTAATTGATAAAGCAAATTAATACAAAGAAAAGAATGGAAGTAAGCACCGCACACCACAACGCTAACCGTAGTTGTGTTTGGATGTGGAATTATAAATAACTTTAAATCCGTGTATCCATTTTCCAAGAGAATTGTTTTCATAGAAATTAACTACATTAAAACATGGTTTAGGAAATCGTTGGCTACTATACGAGGAAATTTGCTCACTATACTCTACAGAAGCACTATCCTCGTGGCCACCCTTCCAAATTCATACTTGATTACATCTCCTCCTTCAAGAGGGTTGTCCTGACTGAAACCAGGCGTTGCAGCCATTGCCATAGTGAGCGTGGTTTTTCTTTGTTTTGTTTTGTTTGTAATTATGTTTCCAAAGGTTACATGTTTCTCCTTGTCCCTAGGTGTCCCAGGGCAGCTGCTGTCATATTAATAACGCCTTCCTGGGCTTCCCTGGTGGCACAGTGGTTGAGAGTCTGCCTGCCGGTGCAGGGGACACGGGTTTGTGCCCCGGTCCGGGAGGATCCCACATGCCGCGGAGCGGCTGGGCCCGTGAGCCATGGCCACTGAGCCTGCGCGTCCGGAGCCTGTGCTCCGCAATGGGAGAGGCCCCAACAGTGAGAGGCCCGCATACCGCAAAAAAATAAAATAATAATAATAATAATGCCTTCTTCTTGTAGATGGCTCTGATAGGTAGAAAGAGTCTGGAGTAAGAGAATAAGATGCAACAACCATGAAGCCAGAGGGTCCCTTAGGAAGAGTAACTGGTGACTAGAAGCCTGCCTGGGGGTACTATGTGTGGAGCACATGTGAGAAATGCTGAGCATGTATGTGTGTGAGAAGAGGCAGCCATGTGAAGAAGGTGGAGTCCACACTGGAAAACTGGTTGCACGCCCAGGAAAATGGGCAAATCACCAAAATCAACAGGACAACAAAGCTGAAAATGAAAACACAAACAAGACTTGAAGTCAATCAAAATTCCACATATGTCAGTGAAATTTAAGGGAAAGAACCAATGAACTGGGAGACAAAAGAACAGAATTCTCTTTCCAGCTCTGCCAACCTCTGGCTTCCCAGCCCTGAGTATTTGGGGTTCCACCTCTGAGCCTCAACTTCCTTGGCAATTAAATGATTTGGTGGACTTGACGGCATCATTAACATTGTGCAGTGAGCTGCTTTAGCGCGTGGCCTTTTTTTTTTATTTCCCATTTTTTTATTGAAGTATAGTTGATTTACAATGTTGTAATTTCTGGTACAGCAAAGTGATTCAGTTATACATATATATACATATTCTTTTTCACATTCTTTTCCATTATGGTTTATTAGAGGGTATTGAATATAGTTCCCTGTGCTATGCAGTAGGACCTTGTTGATTAAATACGTTTTTATATTTTTATTTTTAACCAGTTTTAAATGTTTCTCTAGGGGAATTGGCACATTTAATATTTGGTCTCATTTGTATTATCTTTTTTTCTGTATCTCTATTTTCCTATTCGCTTTTCAATTCTGTACCTTCTATTACAGTAGATTGGGTATCCTTTTTGTCATTTGAAGTACAATCAGAATAAAATCTTATGTAAATTATCTGAGGATAAAAAAGTAGTTCTACCATAATTTTTCATGTTTGTAAATAAAACTGAGGCTCCTTTCTCTGGATGATAGAGTCTTGCGTCTTTGGGTTCAGCCCCATTTTCTCCAACCCCCTTGTCTTCCAGGTTCCTCGTTGTTGTATCTTGTTCTCTGGAAACACTTTTTTTTAAAAAAATTATTTATTTCTTTTGTGGTACGCGGGCCTCTCACTGTTGCGGCCTCTCCCGTTGCAGAGCACAGGCTCCGGATGCGCAGGCTCAGCGGCCATGGCTCACGGGCCCAGCCGCTCCGCGGCATGTGGGATCCTCCCGGACCGGGGCACGAACCCGTGTCCCCTGCATCAGCAGGCGGACTCTCAACCACTGCGCCACCAGGGAAGCCCCTGGAAACACTTTTTAAAATTACATTTTTGCACCTTAGAACCCACCTGTATCATCACATCTGATGACTGATAACATTCCATTACCTCCATAACCTTTATCTCTCTAGTAATATTTAGCATTTTATTTGTACTTTCCTCTTCATTCCAATTCTGTCCTTCCTTCTTATGCCTCTGGACCTTTGGGCTTTGATTGATAATTTACCCAACACCACTGCATTTTCTCAAACCTTGCTTCTGCTTTCAAACAGAAAGTAAAGGCCAGATAATTAACCTTCAAGAGAATGACTTTCCTATCTGGTCTGAAAATAATGCTCCATTTAACACTGAGTGGAGAGTGAGAAAAGAAGGGAAACAATAGCTTTCATCACCTGCTTCTTCTGTGCTTTGTGCTCTATACTTCTCTTATTTCTACTTTTGCAACCACTTTTTTTAGCACTTCAGTCTTGAGGTTGGATTTCTCCTTTCTGTTGCCTGTAGTACTGTTTCTCTGTCTCAGACATTAAAAAGAAAAAGAAGATGACAATCTCTATCAGCTACAGGTTAGCACATGGCCTTTAAGCCAGAGTGCCCAGCTTCAAATCCTGCTGCACCCTTTACTGATTCTGTGCCTTTGAAACAAATCACTTGTCTGTGCCTCAGTTTGCCCACCTGCAAGATGGAGCTAATTGCCTCAGAGGCTGTTGTAAAGATTACCTGTGGTTACTCATGGAAAGTCCTGAGAACTACAGCTGCCATGTAGTTAGCACTACGTGATCGTTAGCTATTACCATCATCTGCTCTGGTTTCAAATGTCTTTGTTTCTACAAGTTTAATTTTTAGCTGAACTCTTATAGACATTCATTTAGCAAAGAGTCATGGCACACCTACTCCATGCCAAGAATACAATGACAGACAAGACAACGGATGGTCTCTGCCCTCGTGGAACTTACTGTGTAGCAAGAAAGAGAGACGTTAAGCCAGCAATTATGAGTGTGATATGTGGTCTAGAGGCAAGCAAGGGAAGGAAAGCAAAATGAGATGCAGAAATGAAGAGGTTTGGAAGAAGCAAGAGTCCTACATCAGGCTTAAGATACAGAAGCTGCTGGTCTCACTCAAAGACTTGAGAGTTATGGATTTTCCCATAATGCTTTGCCCATGTCTCTGGGGTACCCAGCATGTATCCCACAGCCATCATTCTGTGGGTCTCTCCGCCCCACATGGATGCTGTACTCTGTTTTGTATATCTCTGACCTTGCATGGGCCTAACACATACTGGTACTTGATAGATGTCTGCTCGTTAATAATAACGAAAGTTCTGATAGTACTGACTAGACTGAAATGGTGATTAATTTTTATGTTCCACTATATTGAGTGGACCTTCTCTGGAAGAGGAGGAATTTGAAAGATCATCTTTTTTTTCTTTTTTTCACTTTCTGTTCTCTCATACAGAAAATAGGTGTGTATATGGATGCTCAGGCAGGGCTGTTCGCCGACAGCGGAGGCAGCCAGTCTCCCTAGGTGGAAATGCCCCGTGGGGGGTACCTCCTCTGGGCTAAACTCTATTTAACCAGCTGCTCTTGTCACAGTGGAAATAGAATTATTAGTCAGACCTCGCTCAGAAAACAAGGCTTGAGAGAAAGAGAAAAGAAAAGAAACGAAAAAGGCTCTTGGGCTGTGACAAGGCCATCCTAAAGAGGAGCCTGGATGAGTCTCTCAGGAGGGCCTGGCCTGGAGCAGAGACTCAAAAGGGCAGAGGGGACCTGGGATGGGAGGAGGGAGAGGAAAATCCCCTTTCTCACCACTTGGTTGGGCCAGGCCCATAGTATAAAAAAGTTAGGAAAACCAACATAACACATGACACAGATTCTTATTCCTGGAATAACTCCAAGACCATAGGAGTTGTTCACACCTTAGTTGTCCACTGGGCAAAACTTGTGGAAAATTCAGATGTTCCAGGTTGCAGAAGCTGGAGGATCTTGCCATTAGCATTTCTCGTTTTGATGTCTGATTCATTTCCCACATCCCTAAGGGTCCTGTAGCGGCTGAGAATGACAGAATCATCACGGTTGTCCCATCCTTCCCACTCTTTACAGAACTATTAGATTTTGGCTTTTGATAGAAGTAGTAAAAGCATGTCTCTAAAATCTGCATAAGGGGAGAGCTCTCTCTCTCTCTGTTTTCCCTCATCCTTTTTCTATTCTTCAATGGAGAAAACCAGATCCAGAGAAGTTAAGTCACTGCTCCAATGACACCCAGCCAGGAAATGCCAAGCTGAGAGAAAAGCCTGGGTCTGCTGACTCCCAGCCTGACTCCTGCCCACCTCACCGTGATGGTTAATTTTATGTGTTAATGTCACTGACCACACAAGGCCCAGATTAAATATTCTGGGTGTGTCTGTGAGGATGTTTCCAAGGAGATTAGCATTTGAACCAGTGGACTCAGTAAAGCAGATGGCCGTCCCCAATGTGAGTGGGCAGCATCGAATCTATGGAGGGCCTGCCTAGAACGAAAGGGGAAATTCGCCCCTCTCTGCCTGGTTGCTTCAGCTGGGACATGGCTCTTCTCTTGCCCTCAGCTGTCCCAGTTCTCAGGCTTTCAGACCCTTACTGGAATCTCCATCTTCAGCTCCCCTGGTTCCCAGACCTTTGGATTCAGATTAAATTACACCATTGGCTTTCCTGGGTCACCAGCTTGAAGATGGCAAATAGTGGAACTTCTCAGCCCCAATATTGCATGAGGCATTTCCTTATTTTGTACATATATAAAGAGCCCTGACTAATACACTCACTGTCTCTGTCCTGGAGGCCTGTAATATACACTCAGTTTTCCTTACCTCGCCCAACTCCAAAAGAAGGGATGACCCAGCAGGCCACTCAGATGGTCCTTCACATTGTCCCCAGGGAAGAACAGGTGATGAATGAGGTCCCAAGTTTCCTCATCTGGAGAAAGTTGAATCAACTCTCCAGTTCTTAGATCCTTCAGACTCTCAAAAGAAATGTCTCCCTGGTTTACCACGTACAGGACCAGCAGTCCCAGGGCCTACACAAAAGCCATAAATCAAGCCAAAACCGCTTATGAATTATCACTCTATTTGGGGAACTTTGTAGGGTGTGGCACAGGCTATGAGCAAATGGAAAACGGGTAGAATCTCGAGGAGATTCCACAGCCTGGTCAGGGAGAGAAGGCATGGGCTTGTGCATAGAGAACTCTTCAAGGTAGTATAGTTTAGGATACTACCCCTTCAAGGTAGTATAGTTTATAGGTTTAGGTTTATAAGGAACAAAAGATAATCCCAGGCCAGAGTTGTCAGGGCAGACTGCTTAGAGGAAGAGGAATTTGAGCTAGACCTCAAAGTACGGATAGAATTTAGATAAACAGGGGAAAGGGAGAAGGTTTTAAACAAGGGGGATGCTCAGAGTCTGGCTGGGAACTGGGACTTTGGGTCGGTCCTATGTCAGGCCACAGATAAAGGAGCCAGACCAGGTCCCACAGAATAGAGTGAAGGCCCCAGGAGTCAGGGCACAGCAAGGGAGGAAGGACCAGGAAGGAGGCCAGCATAGAAACTGCACTGGGAAGGACACCAGTCAGTGAAGGAGCTAAAATCTGGAGCCACTGAACCAGAAAGGCCAGGCATGGATGGAGAGTTCTTGTCTATTGGGTTGGAAGTTCAGCGCCCTGGAAAACTCCAGGCGAGAGCTGCGCTGACAAGCTCAGAATCTATCTGGGAGCCGTGGTCTGCAGAGGCTACGTCTCTGTTCTGTCTCTGGAGAAACAGTTCTTTCAGGATCTTAATCTTTGGGGCCAAGTTTAGTCTCTTTTGAGTTGTGGATCGATCCCATCCCTCCGCTGTGCTTGAGAGGGCCTTAGTCGCTGGCCCTCCTAGGAGTTTGGCACACGTGTTTGAATAGAGTGGGAAAAGAAATCTCATTTACTTTGTCTTTAGGCAGAAAATACCTCCTACAGGAATTGTGGAATTATTTTGGAGAAAATCTCCTGGCTGTAATTCTGAAAGAATTGTGGCATGTTCAGTGTATTTACTATTCAGCCTGTGGTGTCAGAGAGAGATCTAAAGAGATAGAGAAAGGGGCCACGGCGATGGTCAACCCCACACCCACTTGGCTGTCTGCAAGGGAGTGAAGGCAGTGAGTACCAGGGAAATGCCGTGAAATGTCTTTCCTTCTGGTTGAAATAGGAACATCCTCTAACTGGCCACAGGGAGTAAGGTAATGAACAAAGAAGGAAGCAGAAAGATGGAAAAGTAAATTGTTTGTAGAAATTACCTCTAGATCTCTCTTGATTTCCTGTGGATCTCCGGTCCACTTGATGCTTTTATCGAAATCTGCCAGGTAAGCACCATTCTTGTAATCTAAGGGATAGTTTGTAGAGATGCATTGAAAATCCTCATTCTCCATATGCTGTAATTAATTTAAATAAGTCTGTAACACAATGTACAATCTATCATCTCTGAGGAAGACAATGATAAGCTCATATCTGCTTTGTTGTTTGCTTCTCAAAACACTGTCATGTGCACTGTGTCGTTTGATCTCTCAGGTATCTGCCAAGAGCAGGACTTACATTTTATTTGTTCCAAGCCAAGGGGTGGGGAAGCATGAGGATAAGTATAACCAGCTCCCCAGTCATGCAACTCCTGGGGTCAAAGAGCACAGATCTGTAAAGAAGCTGCTGGCAGGAGTTAAGGTTACATCCTATAGCTAAAGAACAACTAAACAACAAGGATCCGAATCCAAGACCACCTTAAGCATAGCATTCCACCAAATCAAGCCCACTAGTCACTGCCCACTAAGACGTTGTAATCTGTTACCACGAATAAACCATGTGCTTGTAATGAGTCACTGTCTCCTTGTCCCCTTCAGAATCTTCCTCCCTTAAAGGAAGCCACTAAGTCCTCAGAAAGAGGGATGCATGGATGAGAGAGGTCAGGAACAAAATGAAAGGTGGGTGAGTCAGTAATTTGTCCTCGAAGAGGTGGCTTAAAGGAGTCTGAGAGGAAGGTTGGGTAACCCCACATAGGATGATGGCCAGTACAACTGTGTGCTTCTCAAACTCCTTTCATTATGAACTTAGACATCACAGTTGTGAGGAAACTCAGAGTCTAACAAAAAGGAACCCATTAAATCATTCAACAAGTGTTTAGTGAGGGGAAAAAAATGATGGTGAGGAAGGAGAACACAGTCCTGGCCCTACAGAGTTTAGAGTCTCTGGGCAAGGAGACCGATACTAAAGGAGGATAAACGTTAAATTAATTGCAATTTTGAAAATGCTAGCCAAAAGTGCAGGATGCCCAAAAAGTGTATCACAAAAAGAGCTACATGGCTGGGGTGGGGGTGCGGGGAGGGTGGAGAAGTTTTCCTTAAGGAAGAGACGCCTAGGGAATCCCCTGCTGGTTCACTGGTTAGGACTCCAAACTTCCACTGCAGGGGGCATGGGATCAATCTCTAGTTGAGGAAATAAGATCCCACATGCCGCATGGTGCAGCCAAAAAAACAAAAAGGAAGAGACGCCTAGACAGAAAAGATCAGAAAGTAGAATTTGGGTAGGTGAGTGGAATGGGGAACAGAGGGAAGAGAGAATTCCAGATAGGAATGCGTGGAGAATTCCACTCTGGCACAAGGAAGGCCCAAGTGTGCACTTAGGGAGGAGGGACAGAGTCAGAAAGTTGCTTGTGATGAGGTTGAAGGGGCAGATGGGATGCAGATCATAAACCACAGACCACTTTCAATTATTTGAAGTGATAAATTCCCTTCACTTATTTAAGCCACTTGGAGTCGAGTTTTCTGCTACTGAAATTTGAAACTACCTAATGGAATACCTCACATCTCTTCTAACATTTGATTTGTTTTTTACACGCCCCAATTTTTTATTTTTAGTTTCAACAGACATTGTTAAAGTGCTATAATAAGTTTTAATGCTTATGCCCAGTTTCTGTACTACAGTGTAGAGAGGGAATTTGGCCCTGCTGACACCTGATTTGGTGCCAGTGGAACTGGTTTCATACTTCTGGCCTCCAGAACTGTGGGAGATTAAATTCCTGTTGTTTTAAGCCACCAGATTTGTGACAATTTCTTTTAACAGCCATGGAAACTTACACATTTGGTTAGCTATGTTTCTTTGGGTGTAAATTCTTCTGTTTCATGCCTCTCTTTCACGGTATTGGCACCTCTTAAATATCCTAAGTGATTTTCGACTGTAAGCCTTACTTTGCGGTTGAGACTCCCTGACGTCCTGTGAGTTGTTTCTGTTAATGCCACCCAACAGAGTGGAGGGATGGAAGCAGTCGTCAGGGCTTCTGCTTTGCATTTTATTCAGTGAAGCTCGGGGGTAAGCAGGACATGCCACTTAGTAGCTGCTTTGGCAGAAATCTTGCATGTTTAACTGCTCTTTGTTTCTCTTGATATCACCAATGACCCAGTGTCTCAAGCAGTCCCCCTGTCTGTAGAAGAAAGGTCTGTCATAGATGCTTGGTCCCTGAGGAAGAGGGGAAGCCCAGGGTTTGATCTTCCTAGTGTCGACTGTCGCAGCAATCTGCCTGCTAGCTGGTCCTTGGTCCTCTTCTGCTTCTGGCTTCCATCACTTTGAAGTGGCACTTTTCTACACTGTTCCTACGTTCATAAGTAATGTTTATCTGTGGCTTCCTGCATTTGTCCTGGACTCCTGTATTATTCTTCAATCCCATCCTATCTATGTTTAGTCTCTCCATGATTCTTCAAGGATTTTGTCCTCTAGGAATTCTTTTTTTAATGTTGATCTCAGTTATGAATTCATTTAAAAATCTTTTCCCATCATTTGAGGGATTTAATACAGGGAAGAGTCTGCAGTATGTGCTAGGTTCGCCACCTTGAGGCAGAAATATAATCAGTTCTTTACTGTTCAAGCTTAAGAATGGAAGGAGCGGTGCTAGAAATTTCAAAGAATAGGTAGTCACAACTTATTTTTCTTTAGAACGTGATGTGTGATCCTTTTGCATCAAGATCAGCAGGTAAACTTGGGAAGGACCTCACCTTTGGCTGAACCTCAAAGACTCTTCCTTAGTGGGTAGAGTTGCACATATTTCTGGCCCTTGTCAGTCTCCCCAGCGAAGTTGCTTAAAACCAGGAAGGAGTGCCACAAACACCTGTCCTCACACTGAAACCAGATCTTACGTCTACCTATTTCTCTCTTCCAGGACCTTAAGTACCGTTCTCTGACTCTCAGTACCCACATCTTCTTTTTGCCCTGGTCCCTTACACCAAGCTTAAATGTCAGTGCATGTCTGTAGGTTAGGTATCTGCTTCTGCTTAGCCCTCTAGACAAGTACCTGGCCTTTGTTGGGCACTTACAATGTACAGATGACTTGTCCATTTGACATACTGCACTTAGACCTCATAACAACCTTATGAAGGAGGTATTATCAGTCTCAAGTGAGGAAACCAATGCTCACAGAATTAAGCAACTTGCTTGAGGTTACAAAGCTACAAAGTGGTGGGACAAGGCTGCAAGGCTCCTTAAATATGGCTGAAGCCAAGGCTCTTTTTACTGTCCCACCTTGCCCCCTGGGACTTTACACTCAGCTCTGCTTGTTTTTTGTTTTTTTTTTGGAAGTTTTGAATTTTATTTTATTTATTTATTTTTCATACAGCAGGTTCTTATTAGTTATCTATTTTATACATATTAGTGTATATATGTCAATCCCAGTCTCCCAATTCATCTCGTTGCCCCCCCACTTTCCCCCCCTTGGGGTCCATACATTTGTTCCCTACTCCGCTTCGTTTTTTTGTTTGTTTG